>NC_134001.1:2060223-2194229 GCF_047716275.1 Strix uralensis | reverse complement strand
CCTTTCCCCAGTGCTCTGCAAGCTCTCCAGGACAATATAAAATCTGGGGCTCTGTGCTTTCTTTCGTTCTGAACAAGTGTTACTGTTTTCTGCACAAAAGCGATTCTGCGAAGCAAGGTGAACACTTCTGCTTCCCAGGCACAGAGAAGGTGCTAGCAGGGAATTCTCTGCCTGCCTTTCCCCAGTGCTCTGCAAGCTCTCCAGGACAACAGCAAATCTGGGGCTCTGTGCTTTCTTTCGTTCTGAACAAGTGTTACTGTTTTCTGCACAAAAGCGATTCTGCGAAGCAAGGTGAACACTTCTGCTTCCCAGGCACAGAGAAGGTGCTAGCAGGGAATTCTCTGCCTGCCTTTCCCCAGTGCTCTGCAAGCTCTCCAGGACAACAGCAAATCTGGGGCTATGTGCTTTCTTTCGTTCTGAACAAGTGTTACTGTTTTCTGCACAAAAGCGATTCTACGAAGCAAGGGGAACACTTCTGCTTCCCAGGCACAGAGAAGGTGCTAGCAGGGAATTCTCTGCCTGCCTTTCCCCAGTGCTCTGCAAGCTCTCCAGGACAACAGCAAATCTGGGGCTCTGTGCTTTCTTTCGTTCTGAACAAGTGTTACTGTTTTCTGCACAAAAGCGATTCTGCGAAGCAATGTGAACACTTCTGCTTCCCAGGCACAGAGAAGGTGCTAGCAGGGAATTCTCTGCCTGCCTTTCCCCAGTGCTCTGCAAGCTCTCCAGGACAACAGCAAATCTGGGGCTCTGTGCTTTCTTTCGTTCTGAACAAGTGTTACTGTTTTCTGCACAAAAGCGATTCTGCGAAGCAATGTGAACACTTCTGCTTCCCAGGCACAGAGAAGGTGCTAGCAGGGAATTCTCTGCCTGCCTTTCCCCAGTGCTCTGCAAGCTCTCCAGGACAATATAAAATCTGGCGCTCTGTGCTTTCTTTCGTTCTGAACAAGTTTTACTGTTTTCTGCACAAAAGCGATTCTGCGAAGCAATGTGAACAGGCACAGAGAAGGTGCTAGCAGGGAATTCTCTGCCTGCCTTTCCCCAGTGCTCTGCAAGCTCTCCAGGACAACAGCAAATCTGGGGCTCTGTGCTTTCTTTCGTTCTGAACAAGTGTTACT
This sequence comes from Strix uralensis, assembly GCF_047716275.1. Classification (NCBI taxonomy): domain Eukaryota; kingdom Metazoa; phylum Chordata; class Aves; order Strigiformes; family Strigidae; genus Strix; species Strix uralensis. Next base: position 2,193,114 of record NC_134001.1, on the reverse strand, counting down.
GTTTTCTGCACAAAAGCGATTCTGCGAAGCAATGTGAACACTTCTGCTTCCCAGGCACAGAGAAGGTGCTAGCAGGGAATTCTCTGCCTGCCTTTCCCCAGTGCTCTGCAAGCTCTCCAGGACAACAGCAAATCTGGGGCTCTGTGCTTTCTTTCGTTCTGAACCAGTGTTACTGTTTTCTGCACAAAAGCAATTCTGCGAACCAATGTGAACAGGCACAGAGAAGGTTCTAGAAGGGAACTCTCTGCCTGCCTTTCCCCAGTGCTCTGCAAGCTCTCCAGGACAACAGCAAATCTGGGGCTCTGTGCTTTCTTTCGTTCTGAACCAGTATTACTGTTTACTGCACAAAAGCGATTCTGCGAAGCAATGTGAACACTTCTGCTTCCCAGGCACAGAGAAGGTGCTAGCAGGGAATTCTCTGCCTGCCTTTCCCCAGTGCTCTGCAAGCTCTCCAGGACAACAGCAAATCTGGGGCTCTGTGCTTTCTTTCGTTCTGAACAAGTGTTACTGTTTTCTGCACAAAAGCGATTCTGCGAAGCAATGTGAACACTTCTGCTTCCCAGTTACAGAGAAGGTGCTAGCAGGGAATTCTCTGCCTGCCTTTCCCCAGTGCTCTGCAAGCTCTCCAGGAGAATATAAAATCTGGCGCTCTGTGCTTTCTTTCGTTCTGAACAAGTGTTACTGTTTTCTGCACAAAAGCGATTCTGCGAAGCAATGTGAACACTTCTGCTTCCCAGGCACAGAGAAGGTGCTAGCAGGGAATTCTCTGCCTGCCTTTCCCCAGTGCTCTGCAAGCTCTCCAGGACAACATAAAATCTGGGGCTCTGTGCTTTCTTTCGTTCTGAACAAGTGTTACTGTTTTCTGCACAAAAGCGATTCTGCGAAGCAATGTGAACACTTCTGCTTCCCAGGCACAGAGAAGGTGCTAGCAGGGAATTCTCTGCCTGCCTTTCCCCAGTGCTCTGCAAGCTCTCCAGGACAACATAAAATCTGGGGCTCTGTGCTTTCTTTCGTTCTGAACCAGTATTACTGTTTTCTGCACAAAAGCGATTCTGCGAAGCAATGTGAACACTTCTGCTTCCCAGGCACAGAGAAGGTGCTAGCAGGGAATTCTCTGCCTGCCTTTCCCCAGTGCTCTGCAAGCTCTCCAGGACAACAGCAAATCTGGGGCTCTGTGCTTTCTCTCATTCTGAACCAGTCTTACTGTTTTCTGCACAAAAGCGATTCTGCGAAGCAATGTGAACAGGCACAGAGAAGGTGCTAGCAGGGAATTCTCTGCCTGCCTTTCCCCAGTGCTCTGCAAGCTCTCCAGGATAATATAAAATCTGGCGCTCTGTGCTTTCTTTCGTTCTGAACAAGTGTTACTGTTTTCTGCACAAAAGCGATTCTGCGAAGCAATGTGAACACTTCTGCTTCCCAGGCACAGAGAAGGTGCTAGCAGGGAATTCTCTGCCTGCCTTTCCCCAGTGCTCTGCAAGCTCTCCAGGACAACATAAAATCTGGGGCTCTGTGCTTTCTCTCGTTCTGAACAAGTGTTACTCTTTTCTGCACAAAAGCGACTCTGCGAAGCAATGTGAACAGGCACAGAGAAGGTGCTAGCAGGGAATTCTCTGCCTGCCTTTCCCCAGTGCTCTGCAAGCTCTCCAGGAAAACAGCAAATCTGGGGCTCTGTGCTTTCTTTCGTTCTGAACAAATGTTACTGTTTTCTGCACAAAAGCGATTCTGCGAAGCAATGTGAACACTTCTGCTTCCCAGGCACAGAGAAGGTGCTAGCAGGGAATTCTCTGCCTGCCTTTCCCCAGTGCTCTGCAAGCTCTCCAGGACAACAGCAAATCTGGGGCTCTGTGCTTTCTCTCATTCTGAACCAGTATTACTGTTTACTGCACAAAAGCGATTCTGCGAAGCAATGTGAACACTTCTGCTTCCCAGGCACAGAGAAGGTGCTAGCAGGGAATTCTCTGCCTGCCTTTCCCCAGTGCTCTGCAAGCTCTCCAGGACAACAGCAAATCTGGGGCTCTGTGCTTTCTTTCGTTCTGAACAAGTGTTACTGTTTTCTGCACAAAAGCGATTCTGCGAAGCAATGTGAACACTTCTGCTTCCCAGGCACAGAGAAGGTGCTAGCAGGGAATTCTCTGCCTGCCTTTCCCCAGTGCTCTGCAAGCTCTCCAGGACAACATAAAATCTGGGGCTCTGTGCTTTCTTTCGTTCTGAACCAGTCTTACTGTTTTCTGCACAAAAGCGATTCTGCGAAGCAATGTGAACACTTCTGCTTCCCAGGCACAGAGAAGGTGCTAGCAGGGAATTCTCTGCCTGCCTTTCCCCAGTGCTCTGCAAGCTCTCCAGGACAACAGCAAATCTGGGGCTCTGTGCTTTCTCTCATTCTGAACCAGTCTTACTGTTTTCTGCACAAAAGCGATTCTGCGAAGCAATGTGAACAGGCACAGAGAAGGTGCTAGCAGGGAATTCTCTGCCTGCCTTTCCCCAGTGCTCTGCAAGCTCTCCAGGATAATATAAAATCTGGCGCTCTGTGCTTTCTTTCGTTCTGAACAAGTGTTACTGTTTTCTGCACAAAAGCGATTCTGCGAAGCAATGTGAACACTTCTGCTTCCCAGGCACAGAGAAGGTGCTAGCAGGGAATTCTCTGCCTGCCTTTCCCCAGTGCTCTGCAAGCTCTCCAGGACAACATAAAATCTGGGGCTCTGTGCTTTCTCTCGTTCTGAACAAGTGTTACTCTTTTCTGCACAAAAGCGACTCTGCGAAGCAATGTGAACAGGCACAGAGAAGGTGCTAGCAGGGAATTCTCTGCCTGCCTTTCCCCAGTGCTCTGCAAGCTCTCCAGGAAAACAGCAAATCTGGGGCTCTGTGCTTTCTTTCGTTCTGAACAAATGTTACTGTTTTCTGCACAAAAGCGATTCTGCGAAGCAATGTGAACACTTCTGCTTCCCAGGCACAGAGAAGGTGCTAGCAGGGAATTCTCTGCCTGCCTTTCCCCAGTGCTCTGCAAGCTCTCCAGGACAACAGCAAATCTGGGGCTCTGTGCTTTCTCTCATTCTGAACCAGTATTACTGTTTACTGCACAAAAGCGATTCTGCGAAGCAATGTGAACACTTCTGCTTCCCAGGCACAGAGAAGGTGCTAGCAGGGAATTCTCTGCCTGCCTTTCCCCAGTGCTCTGCAAGCTCTCCAGGACAACAGCAAATCTGGGGCTCTGTGCTTTCTTTCGTTCTGAACAAGTGTTACTGTTTTCTGCACAAAAGCGATTCTGCGAAGCAATGTGAACACTTCTGCTTCCCAGGCACAGAGAAGGTGCTAGCAGGGAATTCTCTGCCTGCCTTTCCCCAGTGCTCTGCAAGCTCTCCAGGAGAATATAAAATCTGGCGCTCTGTGCTTTCTTTCGTTCTGAACAAGTGTTACTGTTTTCTGCACAAAAGCGATTCTGCGAAGCAATGTGAACACTTCTGCTTCCCAGGCACAGAGAAGGTGCTAGCAGGGAATTCTCTGCCTGCCTTTCCCCAGTGCTCTGCAAGCTCTCCAGGACAACATAAAATCTGGGGCTCTGTGCTTTCTTTCGTTCTGAACAAGTGTTACTGTTTTCTGCACAAAAGCGATTCTGCGAAGCAATGTGAACACTTCTGCTTCCCAGGCACAGAGAAGGTGCTAGCAGGGAATTCTCTGCCTGCCTTTCCCCAGTGCTCTGCAAGCTCTCCAGGACAACATAAAATCTGGGGCTCTGTGCTTTCTTTCGTTCTGAACCAGTCTTACTGTTTTCTGCACAAAAGCGATTCTGCGAAGCAATGTGAACACTTCTGCTTCCCAGGCACAGAGAAGGTGCTAGCAGGGAATTCTCTGCCTGCCTTTCCCCAGTGCTCTGCAAGCTCTCCAGGACAACAGCAAATCTGGGGCTCTGTGCTTTCTCTCATTCTGAACCAGTCTTACTGTTTTCTGCACAAAAGCGATTCTGCGAAGCAATGTGAACAGGCACAGAGAAGGTGCTAGCAGGGAATTCTCTGCCTGCCTTTCCCCAGTGCTCTGCAAGCTCTCCAGGATAATATAAAATCTGGGGCTCTGTGCTTTCTTTCGTTCTGAACAAGTGTTACTGTTTTCTGCACAAAAGCGATTCTGCGAAGCAATGTGAACACTTCTGCTTCCCAGGCACAGAGAAGGTGCTAGCAGGGAATTCTCTGCCTGCCTTTCCCCAGTGCTCTGCAAGCTCTCCAGGACAACATAAAATCTGGGGCTCTGTGCTTTCTCTCGTTCTGAACAAGTGTTACTCTTTTCTGCACAAAAGCGACTCTGCGAAGCAATGTGAACAGGCACAGAGAAGGTGCTAGCAGGGAATTCTCTGCCTGCCTTTCCCCAGTGCTCTGCAAGCTCTCCAGGACAACATAAAATCTGGCGCTCTGTGCTTTCTTTCGTTCTGAACAAATGTTACTGTTTTCTGCACAAAAGCGATTCTGCGAAGCAATGTGAACACTTCTGCTTCCCAGGCACAGAGAAGGTGCTAGCAGGGAATTCTCTGCCTGCCTTTCCCCAGTGCTCTGCAAGCTCTCCAGGACAACAGCAAATCTGGGGCTCTGTGCTTTCTCTCATTCTGAACCAGTCTTACTGTTTTCTGCACAAAAGCGATTCTGCGAAGCAATGTGAACACTTCTGCTTCCCAGGCACAGAGAAGGTGCTAGCAGGGAATTCTCTGCCTGCCTTTCCCCAGTGCTCTGCAAGCTCTCCAGGACAACAGCAATTCTGGGGCTCTGTGCTTTCTTTCGTTCTGAACAAGTGTTACTGTTTTCTGCACAAAAGCGATTCTACGAAGCAAGGTGAACACTTGTGCTTCCCAGGCACAGAGAAGGTGCTAGCAGGGAATTCTCTGCCTGCCTTTCCCCAGTGCTCCTCAAGCTCTCCAGGACAACAGCAAATCTGGGGCTCTGTGCTTTCTTTCGTTCTGAACAAGTGTTACTGTTTTCTGCACAAAAGCGATTCTGCGAAGCAATGTGAACAGGCACAGAGAAGGTGCTAGCAGGGAATTCTCTGCCTGCCTTTCCCCAGTGCTCTGCAAGCTCTCCAGGACAACATAAAATCTGGGGCTCTGTGCTTTCTTTCGTTCTGAACAAGTGTTACTGTTTTCTGCACAAAAGCGATTCTGCGAAGCAATGTGAACACTTCTGCTTCCCAGGCACAGAGAAGGTGCTAGCAGGGAATTCTCTGCCTGCCTTTCCCCAGTGCTCTGCAAGCTCTCCAGGACAACAGCAATTCTGGGGCTCTGTGCTTTCTTTCGTTCTGAACAAGTGTTACTGTTTTCTGCACAAAAGCGATTCTGCGAAGCAATGTGAACACTTCTGCTTCCCAGGCACAGAGAAGGTGCTAGCAGGGAATTCTCTGCCTGCCTTTCCCCAGTGCTCTGCAAGCTCTCCAGGACAACATAAAATCTGGGGCTCTGTGCTTTCTTTCGTTCTGAACAAGTGTTACTGTTTTCTGCACAAAAGCGATTCTGCGAAGCAATGTGAACACTTCTGCTTCCCAGGCACAGAGAAGGTGCTAGCAGGGAATTCTCTGCCTGCCTTTCCCCAGTGCTCTGCAAGCTCTCCAGGACAACAGCAAATCTGGGGCTCTGTGCTTTCTTTCGTTCTGAACAAGTGTTACTGTTTTCTGCACAAAAGCGATTCTACGAAGCAAGGTGAACACTTCTGCTTCCCAGGCACAGAGAAGGTGCTAGCAGGGAATTCTCTGCCTGCCTTTCCCCAGTGCTCTGCAAGCTCTCCAGGACAACAGCAAATCTGGGCCTCTGTGCTTTCTTTCGTTCTGAACAAGTGTTACTGTTTTCTGCACAAAAGCAATTCTGCGAACCAATGTGAACAGGCACAGAGAAGGTTCTAGCAGGGAATTCTCTGCCTGCCTTTCCCCAGTGCTCTGCAAGCTCTCCAGGACAACATAAAATCTGGGGCTCTGTGCTTTCTCTCATTCTGAACCAGTCTTACTCTTTTCTGCACAAGAGCGATTCTGCGAAGCAATGGGAACACTTCTGCTTCCCAGGCACAGAGAAGGTGCTAGCAGGGAATTCTCTGCCTGCCTTTCCCCAGTGCTCTGCAAGCTCTCCAGGACAACAGCAAATCTGGGGCTCTGTGCTTTCTTTCGTTCTGAACAAGTTTTACTGTTTTCTGCACAAAAGCGATTCTGCGAAGCAATGTGAACAGGCACAGAGAAGGTGCTAGCAGGGAATTCTCTGCCTGCCTTTCCCCAGTGCTCTGCAAGCTCTCCAGGACAACATAAAATCTGGGGCTCTGTGCTTTCTTTCGTTCTGAACAAGTGTTACTGTTTTCTGCACAAAAGCGATTCTGCGAAGCAATGTGAACACTTCTGCTTCCCAGGCACAGAGAAGGTGCTAGCAGGGAATTCTCTGCCTGCCTTTCCCCAGTGCTCTGCAAGCTCTCCAGGACAACAGCAATTCTGGGGCTCTGTGCTTTCTTTCGTTCTGAACAAGTGTTACTGTTTTCTGCACAAAAGCGATTCTGCGAAGCAATGTGAACACTTCTGCTTCCCAGGCACAGAGAAGGTGCTAGCAGGGAATTCTCTGCCTGCCTTTCCCCAGTGCTCTGCAAGCTCTCCAGGACAACAGCAAATCTGGGGCTCTGTGCTTTCTTTCGTTCTGAACAAGTGTTACTGTTTTCTGCACAAAAGCGATTCTACGAAGCAAGGTGAACACTTCTGCTTCCCAGGCACAGAGAAGGTGCTAGCAGGGAATTCTCTGCCTGCCTTTCCCCAGTGCTCTGCAAGCTCTCCAGGACAACAGCAAATCTGGGGCTCTGTGCTTTCTTTCGTTCTGAACAAGTGTTACTGTTTTCTGCACAAAAGCAATTCTGCGAACCAATGTGAACAGGCACAGAGAAGGTTCTAGCAGGGAATTCTCTGCCTGCCTTTCCCCAGTGCTCTGCAAGCTCTCCAGGACAACATAAAATCTGGGGCTCTGTGCTTTCTCTCATTCTGAACCAGTCTTACTCTTTTCTGCACAAGAGCGATTCTGCGAAGCAATGGGAACACTTCTGCTTCCCAGGCACAGAGAAGGTGCTAGCAGGGAATTCTCTGCCTGCCTTTCCCCAGTGCTCTGCAAGCTCTCCAGGACAACAGCAAATCTGGGGCTCTGTGCTTTCTTTCGTTCTGAACAAGTTTTACTGTTTTCTGCACAAAAGCGATTCTGCGAAGCAATGTGAACAGGCACAGAGAAGGTGCTAGCAGGGAATTCTCTGCCTGCCTTTCCCCAGTGCTCTGCAAGCTCTCCAGGACAACATAAAATCTGGGGCTCTGTGCTTTCTTTCGTTCTGAACAAGTGTTACTGTTTTCTGCACAAAAGCGATTCTGCGAAGCAATGTGAACACTTCTGCTTCCCAGGCACAGAGAAGGTGCTAGCAGGGAATTCTCTGCCTGCCTTTCCCCAGTGCTCTGCAAGCTCTCCAGGACAACAGCAATTCTGGGGCTCTGTGCTTTCTTTCGTTCTGAACAAGTGTTACTGTTTTCTGCACAAAAGCGATTCTGCGAAGCAATGTGAACACTTCTGCTTCCCAGGCACAGAGAAGGTGCTAGCAGGGAATTCTCTGCCTGCCTTTCCCCAGTGCTCTGCAAGCTCTCCAGGACAACAGCAAATCTGGGGCTCTGTGCTTTCTTTCGTTCTGAACAAGTGTTACTGTTTTCTGCACAAAAGCAATTCTGCAAACCAATGTGAACAGGCACAGAGAAGGTTCTAGCAGGGAATTCTCTGCCTGCCTTTCCCCAGTGCTCTGCAAGCTCTCCAGGACAACATAAAATCTGGGGCTCTGTGCTTTCTCTCATTCTGAACCAGTCTTACTCTTTTCTGCACAAGAGCGATTCTGCGAAGCAATGGGAACACTTCTGCTTCCCAGGCACAGAGAAGGTGCTAGCAGGGAATTCTCTGCCTGCCTTTCCCCAGTGCTCTGCAAGCTCTCCAGGACAACATAAAATCTGGGGCTCTGTGCTTTCTTTCGTTCTGAACAAGTGTTAGTGTTTTCTGCACAAAAGCGATTCTGCGAAGCAATGTGAACACTTCTGCTTCCCAGGCACAGAGAAGGTGCTAGCAGGGAATTCTCTGCCTGCCTTTCCCCAGTGCTCTGCAAGCTCTCCAGGACAACAGCAAATCTGGGGCTCTGTGCTTTCTTTCGTTCTGAACAAGTTTTACTGTTTTCTGCACAAAAGCGATTCTGCGAAGCAATGTGAACAGGCACAGAGAAGGTGCTAGCAGGGAATTCTCTGCCTGCCTTTCCCCAGTGCTCTGCAAGCTCTCCAGGACAACATAAAATCTGGGGCTCTGTGCTTTCTTTCGTTCTGAACAAGTGTTACTGTTTTCTGCACAAAAGCGATTCTGCGAAGCAATGTGAACACTTCTGCTTCCCAGGCACAGAGAAGGTGCTAGCAGGGAATTCTCTGCCTGCCTTTCCCCAGTGCTCTGCAAGCTCTCCAGGACAACAGCAATTCTGGGGCTCTGTGCTTTCTTTCGTTCTGAACAAGTGTTACTGTTTTCTGCACAAAAGCGATTCTGCGAAGCAATGTGAACACTTCTGCTTCCCAGGCACAGAGAAGGTGCTAGCAGGGAATTCTCTGCCTGCCTTTCCCCAGTGCTCTGCAAGCTCTCCAGGACAACAGCAAATCTGGGGCTCTGTGCTTTCTTTCGTTCTGAACAAGTGTTACTGTTTTCTGCACAAAAGCGATTCTACGAAGCAAGGTGAACACTTCTGCTTCCCAGGCACAGAGAAGGTGCTAGCAGGGAATTCTCTGCCTGCCTTTCCCCAGTGCTCTGCAAGCTCTCCAGGACAACAGCAAATCTGGGGCTCTGTGCTTTCTTTCGTTCTGAACAAGTGTTACTGTTTTCTGCACAAAAGCAATTCTGCGAACCAATGTGAACAGGCACAGAGAAGGTTCTAGCAGGGAATTCTCTGCCTGCCTTTCCCCAGTGCTCTGCAAGCTCTCCAGGACAACATAAAATCTGGGGCTCTGTGCTTTCTCTCATTCTGAACCAGTCTTACTCTTTTCTGCACAAGAGCGATTCTGCGAAGCAATGGGAACACTTCTGCTTCCCAGGCACAGAGAAGGTGCTAGCAGGGAATTCTCTGCCTGCCTTTCCCCAGTGCTCTGCAAGCTCTCCAGGACAACAGCAAATCTGGGGCTCTGTGCTTTCTTTCGTTCTGAACAAGTTTTACTGTTTTCTGCACAAAAGCGATTCTGCGAAGCAATGTGAACAGGCACAGAGAAGGTGCTAGCAGGGAATTCTCTGCCTGCCTTTCCCCAGTGCTCTGCAAGCTCTCCAGGACAACATAAAATCTGGGGCTCTGTGCTTTCTTTCGTTCTGAACAAGTGTTACTGTTTTCTGCACAAAAGCGATTCTGCGAAGCAATGTGAACACTTCTGCTTCCCAGGCACAGAGAAGGTGCTAGCAGGGAATTCTCTGCCTGCCTTTCCCCAGTGCTCTGCAAGCTCTCCAGGACAACAGCAATTCTGGGGCTCTGTGCTTTCTTTCGTTCTGAACAAGTGTTACTGTTTTCTGCACAAAAGCGATTCTGCGAAGCAATGTGAACACTTCTGCTTCCCAGGCACAGAGAAGGTGCTAGCAGGGAATTCTCTGCCTGCCTTTCCCCAGTGCTCTGCAAGCTCTCCAGGACAACAGCAAATCTGGGGCTCTGTGCTTTCTTTCGTTCTGAACAAGTGTTACTGTTTTCTGCACAAAAGCAATTCTGCAAACCAATGTGAACAGGCACAGAGAAGGTTCTAGCAGGGAATTCTCTGCCTGCCTTTCCCCAGTGCTCTGCAAGCTCTCCAGGACAACATAAAATCTGGGGCTCTGTGCTTTCTCTCATTCTGAACCAGTCTTACTCTTTTCTGCACAAGAGCGATTCTGCGAAGCAATGGGAACACTTCTGCTTCCCAGGCACAGAGAAGGTGCTAGCAGGGAATTCTCTGCCTGCCTTTCCCCAGTGCTCTGCAAGCTCTCCAGGACAACATAAAATCTGGGGCTCTGTGCTTTCTTTCGTTCTGAACAAGTGTTAGTGTTTTCTGCACAAAAGCGATTCTGCGAAGCAATGTGAACACTTCTGCTTCCCAGGCACAGAGAAGGTGCTAGCAGGGAATTCTCTGCCTGCCTTTCCCCAGTGCTCTGCAAGCTCTCCAGGACAACAGCAAATCTGGGGCTCTGTGCTTTCTTTCGTTCTGAACAAGTGTTACTGTTTTCTGCACAAAAGCGATTCTGCGAAGCAATGTGAACAGGCACAGAGAAGGTGCTAGCAGGGAATTCTCTGCCTGCCTTTCCCCAGTGCTCTGCAAGCTCTCCAGGACAACATAAAATCTGGGGCTCTGTGCTTTCTTTCGTTCTGAACAAGTGTTACTGTTTTCTGCACAAAAGCGATTCTGCGAAGCAATGTGAACACTTCTGCTTCCCAGGCACAGAGAAGGTGCTAGCAGGGAATTCTCTGCCTGCCTTTCCCCAGTGCTCTGCAAGCTCTCCAGGACAACAGCAATTCTGGGGCTCTGTGCTTTCTTTCGTTCTGAACAAGTGTTACTGTTTTCTGCACAAAAGCGATTCTGCGAAGCAATGTGAACACTTCTGCTTCCCAGGCACAGAGAAGGTGCTAGCAGGGAATTCTCTGCCTGCCTTTCCCCAGTGCTCTGCAAGCTCTCCAGGACAACAGCAAATCTGGGGCTCTGTGCTTTCTTTCGTTCTGAACTAGTATTACTGTTTTCTGCACAAAAGCGATTCTGCGAACCAATGTGAACAGGCACAGAGAAGGTGCTAGCAGGGAATTCTCTGCCTGCCTTTCCCCAGTGCTCTGCAAGCTCTCCAGGACAACATAAAATCTGGGGCTCTGTGCTTTCTTTCGTTCTGAACCAGTGTTACTGTTTTCTGCACAAAAGCGATTCTGCGAAGCAATGTGAACACTTCTGCTTCCCAGGCACAGAGAAGGTGCTAGCAGGGAATTCTCTGCCTGCCTTTCCCCAGTGCTCTGCAAGCTCTCCAGGAAAACAGCAAATCTGGGGCTCTGTGCTTTCTTTCGTTCTGAACCAGTCTTACTGTTTTCTGCACAAAAGCGATTCTGCGAAGCAATGTGAACAGGCACAGAGAAGGTGCTAGCAGGGAATTCTCTGCCTGCCTTTCCCCAGTGCTCTGCAAGCTCTCCAGGACAACAGCAATTCTGGGGCTCTGTGCTTTCTTTCGTTCTGAACAAGTGTTACTGTTTTCTGCACAAAAGCGATTCTGCGAAGCAATGTGAACACTTCTGCTTCCCAGGCACAGAGAAGGTGCTAGCAGGGAATTCTCTGCCTGCCTTTCCCCAGTGCTCTGCAAGCTCTCCAGGACAACAGCAAATCTGGGGCTCTGTGCTTTCTTTCGTTCTGAACAAGTGTTACTGTTTTCTGCACAAAAGCGATTCTGCGAAGCAAGGTGAACACTTCTGCTTCCCAGGCACAGAGAAGGTGCTAGCAGGGAATTCTCTGCCTGCCTTTCCCCAGTGCTCTGCAAGCTCTCCAGGACAACAGCAATTCTGGGGCTCTGTGCTTTCTTTCGTTCTGAACAAGTGTTACTGTTTTCTGCACAAAAGCGATTCTGCGAAGCAATGTGAACACTTCTGCTTCCCAGGCACAGAGAAGGTGCTAGCAGGGAATTCTCTGCCTGCCTTTCCCCAGTGCTCTGCAAGCTCTCCAGGAAAACAGCAAATCTGGGGCTCTGTGCTTTCTTTCGTTCTGAACCAGTCTTACTGTTTTCTGCACAAAAGCGATTCTGCGAAGCAATGTGAACACTTCTGCTTCCCAGGCACAGAGAAGGTGCTAGCAGGGAATTCTCTGCCTGCCTTTCCCCAGTGCTCTGCAAGCTCTCCAGGACAACAGCAAATCTGGGGCTCTGTGCTTTCTTTCGTTCTGAACAAGTGTTAATGTTTTCTGCACAAAAGCGATTCTGCGAAGCAATGTGAACACTTCTGCTTCCCAGTTACAGAGAAGGTGCTAGCAGGGAATTCTCTGCCTGCCTTTCCCCAGTGCTCTACAAGCTCTCCAGGACAACATAAAATCTGGGGCTCTGTGCTTTCTTTCGTTCTGAACCAGTATTACTGTTTTCTGCACAAAAGCGATTCTGCGAAGCAATGTGAACACTTCTGCTTCCCAGGCACAGAGAAGGTGCTAGCAGGGAATTCTCTGCCTGCCTTTCCCCAGTGCTCTGCAAGCTCTTCAGGACAACAGCAAATCTGGGGCTCTGTGCTTTCTTTCGTTCTGAACCAGTCTTACTGTTTTCTGCACAAAAGCGATTCTGCGAAGCAATGTGAACACTTCTGCTTCCCAGGCACAGAGAAGGTGCTAGCAGGGAATTCTCTGCCTGCCTTTCCCCAGTGCTCTGCAAGCTCTCCAGGACAACAGCAAATCTGGGGCTCTGTGCTTTCTTTCGTTCTGAACAAGTGTTACTGTTTTCTGCACAAAAGCGATTCTGCGAAGCAATGTGAACACTTCTGCTTCCCAGGCACAGAGAAGGTGCTAGCAGGGAATTCTCTGCCTGCCTTTCCCCAGTGCTCTGCAAGCTCTCCAGGACAACAGCAAATCTGGGGCTCTGTGCTTTCTTTCGTTCTGAACAAGTGTTACTGTTTTCTGCACAAAAGCGATTCTGCGAAGCAAGGTGAACACTTCTGCTTCCCAGGCACAGAGAAGGTGCTAGCAGGGAATTCTCTGCCTGCCTTTCCCCAGTGCTCTGCAAGCTCTCCAGGAAAACAGCAAATCTGGGGCTCTGTGCTTTCTTTCGTTCTGAACAAGTGTTACTGTTTTCTGCACAAAAGCGATTCTGCGAAGCAAGGTGAACACTTCTGCTTCCCAGGCACAGAGAAGGTGCTAGCAGGGAATTCTCTGCCTGCCTTTCCCCAGTGCTCTGCAAGCTCTCCAGGACAACAGCAAATCTGGGGCTCTGTGCTTTCTTTCGTTCTGAACAAGTGTTACTGTTTTCTGCACAAAAGCGATTCTGCGAAGCAAGGTGAACACTTCTGCTTCCCAGGCACAGAGAAGGTGCTAGCAGGGAATTCTCTGCCTGCCTTTCCCCAGTGCTCTGCAAGCTCTCCAGGACAACAGCAAATCTGGGGCTCTGTGCTTTCTTTCGTTCTGAACAAGTGTTACTGTTTTCTGCACAAAAGAGATTCTGCGAAGTAATGTGAACACGTCTGCTTCCCAGGCACAGAGAAGGTGCTAGCAGGGAATTCTCTGCCTGCCTTTCCCCAGTGCTCTGCAAGCTCTCCAGGACAACAGCAAATCTGGGGCTCTGTGCTTTCTTTCGTTCTGAACAAGTGTTACTGTTTTCTGCACAAAAGCGATTCTGCGAAGCAATGTGAACACTTCTGCTTCCCAGGCACAGAGAAGGTGCTAGCAGGGAATTCTCTGCCTGCCTTTCCCCAGTGCTCTGCAAGCTCTCCAGGACAACATAAAATCTGGGGCTCTGTGCTTTCTTTCGTTCTGAACCAGTATTACTGTTTTCTGCACAAAAGCGATTCTGCGAAGCAATGTGAACACTTCTGCTTCCCAGGCACAGAGAAGGTGCTAGCAGGGAATTCTCTGCCTGCCTTTCCCCAGTGCTCTGCAAGCTCTCCAGGACAACAGCAAATCTGGGGCTCTGTGCTTTCTTTCGTTCTGAACCAGTGTTACTGTTTTCTGCACAAAAGCGATTCTGCGAAGCAATGTGAACAGGCACAGAGAAGGTGCTAGCAGGGAATTCTCTGCCTGCCTTTCCCCAGTGCTCTGCAAGCTCTCCAGGACAACATAAAATCTGGGGCTCTGTGCTTTCTTTCGTTCTGAACCAGTATTACTGTTTTCTGCACAAAAGCGATTCTGCGAAGCAATGTGAACACTTCTGCTTCCCAGTTACAGAGAAGGTGCTAGCAGGGAATTCTCTGCCTGCCTTTCCCCAGTGCTCTGCAAGCTCTTCAGGACAACATAAAATCTGGGGCTCTGTGCTTTCTTTCGTTCTGAACCAGTCTTATTGTTTTCTGCACAAAAGCGATTCTGCGAAGCAATGTGAACACTTCTGCTTCCCAGGCACAGAGAAGGTGCTAGCAGGGAATTCTCTGCCTGCCTTTCCCCAGTGCTCTGCAAGCTCTCCAGGACAACAGCAAATCTGGGGCTCTGTGCTTTCTTTCGTTCTGAACAAGTGTTACTGTTTTCTGCACAAAAGCGATTCTGCGAAGCAATGTGAACACTTCTGCTTCCCAGGCACAGAGAAGGTGCTAGCAGGGAATTCTCTGCCTGCCTTTCCCCAGTGCTCTGCAAGCTCTCCAGGAAAACAGCAAATCTGGGGCTCTGTGCTTTCTTTCGTTCTGAACCAGTCTTACTGTTTTCTGCACAAAAGCGATTCTGCGAAGCAATGTGAACACTTCTGCTTCCCAGGCACAGAGAAGGTGCTAGCAGGGAATTCTCTGCCTGCCTTTCCCCAGTGCTCTGCAAGCTCTCCAGGACAACAGCAAATCTGGCGCTCTGTGCTTTCTTTCGTTCTGAACCAGTGTTACTGTTTTCTGCACAAAAGCGATTCTGCGAAGCAATGTGAACAGGCACAGAGAAGGTGCTAGCAGGGAATTCTCTGCCTGCCTTTCCCCAGTGCTCTGCAAGCTCTCCAGGACAACATAAAATCTGGGGCTCTGTGCTTTCTTTCGTTCTGAACCAGTATTACTGTTTTCTGCACAAAAGCGATTCTGCGAAGCAATGTGAACACTTCTGCTTCCCAGTTACAGAGAAGGTGCTAGCAGGGAATTCTCTGCCTGCCTTTCCCCAGTGCTCTGCAAGCTCTCCAGGACAACATAAAATCTGGGGCTCTGTGCTTTCGTTCTGAACCAGTGTTACTGTTTTCTGCACAAAAGCGATTCTGCGAAGCAATGTGAACACTTCTGCTTCCCAGGCACAGAGAAGGTGCTAGCAGGGAATTCTCTGCCTGCCTTTCCCCAGTGCTCTGCAAGCTCTCCAGGACAACAGCAAATCTGGGGCTCTGTGCTTTCTTTCGTTCTGAACAAGTGTTACTGTTTTCTGCACAAAAGCGATTCTGCGAAGCAATGTGAACACTTCTGCTTCCCAGGCACAGAGAAGGTGCTAGCAGGGAATTCTCTGCCTGCCTTTCCCCAGTGCTCTGCAAGCTCTCCAGGACAACAGCAAATCTGGGGCTCTGTGCTTTCTTTCGTTCTGAACAAGTGTTACTGTTTTCTGCACAAAAGCGATTCTGCGAAGCAAGGTGAACACTTCTGCTTCCCAGGCACAGAGAAGGTGCTAGCAGGGAATTCTCTGCCTGCCTTTCCCCAGTGCTCTGCAAGCTCTCCAGGACAACAGCAAATCTGGGGCTATGTGCTTTCTTTCGTTCTGAACAAGTGTTACTGTTTTCTGCACAAAAGCGATTCTGCGAAGCAATGTGAACACTTCTGCTTCCCAGGCACAGAGAAGGTGCTAGCAGGGAATTCTCTGCCTGCCTTTCCCCAGTGCTCTGCAAGCTCTCCAGGACAACATAAAATCTGGGGCTCTGTGCTTTCTTTCGTTCTGAACCAGTATTACTGTTTTCTGCACAAAAGCGATTCTGCGAAGCAATGTGAACACTTCTGCTTCCCAGGCACAGAGAAGGTGCTAGCAGGGAATTCTCTGCCTGCCTTTCCCCAGTGCTCTGCAAGCTCTTCAGGACAACATAAAATCTGGGGCTCTGTGCTTTCTTTCGTTCTGAACCAGTATTACTGTTTTCTGCACAAAAGCGATTCTGCGAAGCAATGTGAACACTTCTGCTTCCCAGGCACAGAGAAGGTGCTAGCAGGGAATTCTCTGCCTGCCTTTCCCCAGTGCTCTGCAAGCTCTCCAGGACAACAGCAAATCTGGGGCTCTGTGCCTCTTTCGTTCTGAACAAGTGTTACTGTTTTCTGCACAAAAGCGATTCTGCGAAGCAATGTGAACACTTCTGCTTCCCAGGCACAGAGAAGGTGCTAGCAGGGAATTCTCTGCCTGCCTTTCCCCAGTGCTCTGCAAGCTCTCCAGGACAACAGCAAATCTGGGGCTCTGTGCTTTCTTTCGTTCTGAACCAGTGTTACTGTTTTCTGCACAAAAGCGATTCTGCGAAGCAATGTGAACAGGCACAGAGAAGGTGCTAGCAGGGAATTCTCTGCCTGCCTTTCCCCAGTGCTCTGCAAGCTCTCCAGGACAACATAAAATCTGGGGCTCTGTGCTTTCTTTCGTTCTGAACCAGTATTACTGTTTTCTGCACAAAAGCGATTCTGCGAAGCAATGTGAACACTTCTGCTTCCCAGTTACAGAGAAGGTGCTAGCAGGGAATTCTCTGCCTGCCTTTCCCCAGTGCTCTGCAAGCTCTTCAGGACAACATAAAATCTGGGGCTCTGTGCTTTCTTTCGTTCCGAACCAGTATTACTGTTTTCTGCACAAAAGCGATTCTGCGAAGCAATGTGAACACTTCTGCTTCCCAGGCACAGAGAAGGTGCTAGCAGGGAATTCTCTGCCTGCCTTTCCCCAGTGCTCTGCAAGCTCTCCAGGACAACAGCAAATCTGGGGCTCTGTGCTTTCTTTCGTTCTGAACAAGTGTTACTGTTTTCTGCACAAAAGCGATTCTGCGAAGCAATGTGAACACTTCTGCTTCCCAGGCACAGAGAAGGTGCTAGCAGGGAATTCTCTGCCTGCCTTTCCCCAGTGCTCTGCAAGCTCTCCAGGACAATATAAAATCTGGCGCTCTGTGCTTTCTTTCGTTCTGAACAAGTGTTACTGTTTTCTGCACAAAAGCGATTCTGCGAAGCAATGTGAACACTTCTGCTTCCCAGGCACAGAGAAGGTGCTAGCAGGGAATTCTCTGCCTGCCTTTCCCCAGTGCTCTGCAAGCTCTCCAGGACAACATAAAATCTGGGGCTCTGTGCTTTCTTTCGTTCTGAACAAGTGTTACTGTTTTCTGCACAAAAGCGATTCTGCGAAGCAAGGTGAACACTTCTGCTTCCCAGGCACAGAGAAGGTGCTAGCAGGGAATTCTCTGCCTGCCTTTCCCCAGTGCTCTGCAAGCTCTCCAGGACAACAGCAAATCTGGGGCTATGTGCTTTCTTTCGTTCTGAACAAGTGTTACTGTTTTCTGCACAAAAGCGATTCTGCGAAGCAATGTGAACACTTCTGCTTCCCAGGCACAGAGAAGGTGCTAGCAGGGAATTCTCTGCCTGCCTTTCCCCAGTGCTCTGCAAGCTCTCCAGGAAAACAGCAAATCTGGGGCTCTGTGCTTTCTTTCGTTCTGAACCAGTCTTACTGTTTTCTGCACAAAAGCGATTCTGCGAAGCAATGTGAACAGGCACAGAGAAGGTGCTAGCAGGGAATTCTCTGCCTGCCTTTCCCCAGTGCTCTGCAAGCTCTCCAGGACAACAGCAAATCTGGGGCTCTGTGCTTTCTTTCGTTCTGAACAAGTGTTAATGTTTTCTGCACAAAAGCGATTCTGCGAAGCAATGTGAACACTTCTGCTTCCCAGGCACAGAGAAGGTGCTAGCAGGGAATTCTCTGCCTGCCTTTCCCCAGTGCTCTGCAAGCTCTCCAGGACAACAGCAAATCTGGCGCTCTGTGCTTTCTTTCGTTCTGAACCAGTGTTACTGTTTTCTGCACAAAAGCGATTCTGCGAAGCAATGTGAACAGGCACAGAGAAGGTGCTAGCAGGGAATTCTCTGCCTGCCTTTCCCCAGTGCTCTGCAAGCTCTCCAGGACAACAGCAAATCTGGGGCTCTGTGCTTTCTTTCGTTCTGAACAAGTGTTAATGTTTTCTGCACAAAAGCGATTCTGCGAAGCAATGTGAACACTTCTGCTTCCCAGGCACAGAGAAGGTGCTAGCAGGGAATTCTCTGCCTGCCTTTCCCCAGTGCTCTGCAAGCTCTCCAGGACAACAGCAAATCTGGCGCTCTGTGCTTTCTTTCGTTCTGAACCAGTGTTACTGTTTTCTGCACAAAAGCGATTCTGCGAAGCAATGTGAACACTTCTGCTTCCCAGGCACAGAGAAGGTGCTAGCAGGGAATTCTCTGCCTGCCTTTCCCCAGTGCTCTGCAAGCTCTCCAGGACAACATAAAATCTGGGGCTCTGTGCTTTCTTTCGTTCTGAACAAGTGTTACTGTTTTCTGCACAAAAGCGATTCTGCGAAGCAAGGTGAACACTTCTGCTTCCCAGGCACAGAGAAGGTGCTAGCAGGGAATTCTCTGCCTGCCTTTCCCCAGTGCTCTGCAAGCTCTCCAGGACAACAGCAAATCTGGGGCTATGTGCTTTCTTTCGTTCTGAACAAGTGTTACTGTTTTCTGCACAAAAGCGATTCTGCGAAGCAATGTGAACACTTCTGCTTCCCAGGCACAGAGAAGGTGCTAGCAGGGAATTCTCTGCCTGCCTTTCCCCAGTGCTCTGCAAGCTCTCCAGGACAACAGCAAATCTGGCGCTCTGTGCTTTCTTTCGTTCTGAACCAGTGTTACTGTTTTCTGCACAAAAGCGATTCTGCGAAGCAATGTGAACAGGCACAGAGAAGGTGCTAGCAGGGAATTCTCTGCCTGCCTTTCCCCAGTGCTCTGCAAGCTCTCCAGGACAACAGCAAATCTGGGGCTCTGTGCTTTCTTTCGTTCTGAACAAGTGTTAATGTTTTCTGCACAAAAGCGATTCTGCGAAGCAATGTGAACACTTCTGCTTCCCAGGCACAGAGAAGGTGCTAGCAGGGAATTCTCTGCCTGCCTTTCCCCAGTGCTCTGCAAGCTCTCCAGGACAACAGCAAATCTGGCGCTCTGTGCTTTCTTTCGTTCTGAACCAGTGTTACTGTTTTCTGCACAAAAGCGATTCTGCGAAGCAATGTGAACAGGCACAGAGAAGGTGCTAGCAGGGAATTCTCTGCCTGCCTTTCCCCAGTGCTCTGCAAGCTCTTCAGGACAACATAAAATCTGGGGCTCTGTGCTTTCTTTCGTTCTGAACAAGTGTTACTGTTTTCTGCACAAAAGCGATTCTGCGAAGCAATGTGAACACTTCTGCTTCCCAGGCACAGAGAAGGTGCTAGCAGGGAATTCTCTGCCTGCCTTTCCCCAGTGCTCTGCAAGCTCTCCAGGACAACAGCAAATCTGGGGCTCTGTGCTTTCTTTCGTTCTGAACCAGTGTTACTGTTTTCTGAACAAAAGCGATTCTGCGAAGCAAGGTGAACACTTCTGCTTCCCAGGCACAGAGAAGGTGCTAGCAGGGAATTCTCTGCCTGCCTTTCCCCAGTGCTCTGCAAGCTCTCCAGGACAACAGCAAATCTGGGGCTATGTGCTTTCTTTCGTTCTGAACAAGTGTTACTGTTTTCTGCACAAAAGCGATTCTGCGAAGCAATGTGAACACTTCTGCTTCCCAGGCACAGAGAAGGTGCTAGCAGGGAATTCTCTGCCTGCCTTTCCCCAGTGCTCTGCAAGCTCTCCAGGACAACATAAAATCTGGGGCTCTGTGCTTTCTTTCGTTCTGAACAAGTGTTACTGTTTTCTGCACAAAAGCGATTCTGCGAAGCAATGTGAACACTTCTGCTTCCCAGGCACAGAGAAGGTGCTAGCAGGGAATTCTCTGCCTGCCTTTCCCCAGTGCTCTGCAAGCTCTCCAGGACAACAGCAAATCTGGGGCTCTGTGCTTTCTTTCGTTCTGAACCAGTGTTACTGTTTTCTGCACAAAAGCGATTCTGCGAACCAATGTGAACAGGCACAGAGAAGGTGCTAGCAGGGAATTCTCTGCCTGCCTTTCCCCAGTGCTCTGCAAGCTCTCCAGGACAACATAAAATCTGGGGCTCTGTGCTTTCTTTCGTTCTGAACCAGTATTACTGTTTTCTGCACAAAAGCGATTCTGCGAAGCAATGTGAACACTTCTGCTTCCCAGGCACAGAGAAGGTGCTAGCAGGGAATTCTCTGCCTGCCTTTCCCCAGTGCTCTGCAAGCTCTTCAGGACAACATAAAATCTGGGGCTCTGTGCTTTCTTTCGTTCTGAACAAGTATTACTGTTTTCTGCACAAAAGCGATTCTGCGAAGCAATGTGAACACTTCTGCTTCCCAGGCACAGAGAAGGTGCTAGCAGGGAATTCTCTGCCTGCCTTTCCCCAGTGCTCTGCAAGCTCTCCAGGACAACAGCAAATCTGGGGCTCTGTGCTTTCTTTCGTTCTGAACCAGTGTTACTGTTTTCTGCACAAAAGCGATTCTGCGAAGCAATGTGAACAGGCACAGAGAAGGTGCTAGCAGGGAATTCTCTGCCTGCCTTTCCCCAGTGCTCTGCAAGCTCTCCAGGACAACATAAAATCTGGGGCTCTGTGCTTTCTTTCGTTCTGAACCAGTATTACTGTTTTCTGCACAAAAGCGATTCTGCGAAGCAATGTGAACACTTCTGCTTCCCAGTTACAGAGAAGGTGCTAGCAGGGAATTCTCTGCCTGCCTTTCCCCAGTGCTCTGCAAGCTCTTCAGGACAACATAAAATCTGGGGCTCTGTGCTTTCTTTCGTTCTGAACCAGTCTTACTGTTTTCTGCACAAAAGCGATTCTGCGAAGCAATGTGAACACTTCTGCTTCCCAGGCACAGAGAAGGTGCTAGCAGGGAATTCTCTGCCTGCCTTTCCCCAGTGCTCTGCAAGCTCTCCAGGACAACAGCAAATCTGGGGCTCTGTGCTTTCTTTCGTTCTGAACAAGTGTTACTGTTTTCTGCACAAAAGCGATTCTGCGAAGCAAGGTGAACACTTCTGCTTCCCAGGCACAGAGAAGGTGCTAGCAGGGAATTCTCTGCCTGCCTTTCCCCAGTGCTCTGCAAGCTCTCCAGGACAACAGCAAATCTGGCGCTCTGTGCTTTCTTTCGTTCTGAACAAGTGTTACTGTTTTCTGCACAAAAGCGATTCTGCGAAGCAAGGTGAACACTTCTGCTTCCCAGGCACAGAGAAGGTGCTAGCAGGGAATTCTCTGCCTGCCTTTCCCCAGTGCTCTGCAAGCTCTCCAGGACAACAGCAAATCTGGGGCTATGTGCTTTCTTTCGTTCTGAACAAGTGTTACTGTTTTCTGCACAAAAGCGATTCTACGAAGCAAGGTGAACACTTCTGCTTCCCAGGCACAGAGAAGGTGCTAGCAGGGAATTCTCTGCCTGCCTTTCCCCAGTGCTCTGCAAGCTCTCCAGGACAACAGCAAATCTGGGGCTCTGTGCTTTCTTTCGTTCTGAACAAGTGTTAATGTTTTCTGCACAAAAGCGATTCTGCGAAGCAATGTGAACACTTCTGCTTCCCAGGCACAGAGAAGGTGCTAGCAGGGAATTCTCTGCCTGCCTTTCCCCAGTGCTCTGCAAGCTCTCCAGGACAACAGCAAATCTGGCGCTCTGTGCTTTCTTTCGTTCTGAACCAGTGTTACTGTTTTCTGCACAAAAGCGATTCTGCGAAGCAATGTGAACAGGCACAGAGAAGGTGCTAGCAGGGAATTCTCTGCCTGCCTTTCCCCAGTGCTCTGCAAGCTCTCCAGGACAACAGCAAATCTGGGGCTCTGTGCTTTCTTTCGTTCTGAACAAGTGTTAATGTTTTCTGCACAAAAGCGATTCTGCGAAGCAATGTGAACACTTCTGCTTCCCAGGCACAGAGAAGGTGCTAGCAGGGAATTCTCTGCCTGCCTTTCCCCAGTGCTCTGCAAGCTCTCCAGGACAACAGCAAATCTGGCGCTCTGTGCTTTCTTTCGTTCTGAACCAGTGTTACTGTTTTCTGCACAAAAGCGATTCTGCGAAGCAATGTGAACAGGCACAGAGAAGGTGCTAGCAGGGAATTCTCTGCCTGCCTTTCCCCAGTGCTCTGCAAGCTCTTCAGGACAACATAAAATCTGGGGCTCTGTGCTTTCTTTCGTTCTGAACAAGTGTTACTGTTTTCTGCACAAAAGCGATTCTGCGAAGCAATGTGAACACTTCTGCTTCCCAGGCACAGAGAAGGTGCTAGCAGGGAATTCTCTGCCTGCCTTTCCCCAGTGCTCTGCAAGCTCTCCAGGACAACAGCAAATCTGGGGCTCTGTGCTTTCTTTCGTTCTGAACCAGTGTTACTGTTTTCTGAACAAAAGCGATTCTGCGAAGCAAGGTGAACACTTCTGCTTCCCAGGCACAGAGAAGGTGCTAGCAGGGAATTCTCTGCCTGCCTTTCCCCAGTGCTCTGCAAGCTCTCCAGGACAACAGCAAATCTGGGGCTATGTGCTTTCTTTCGTTCTGAACAAGTGTTACTGTTTTCTGCACAAAAGCGATTCTGCGAAGCAATGTGAACACTTCTGCTTCCCAGGCACAGAGAAGGTGCTAGCAGGGAATTCTCTGCCTGCCTTTCCCCAGTGCTCTGCAAGCTCTCCAGGACAACATAAAATCTGGGGCTCTGTGCTTTCTTTCGTTCTGAACAAGTGTTACTGTTTTCTGCACAAAAGCGATTCTGCGAAGCAATGTGAACACTTCTGCTTCCCAGGCACAGAGAAGGTGCTAGCAGGGAATTCTCTGCCTGCCTTTCCCCAGTGCTCTGCAAGCTCTCCAGGACAACAGCAAATCTGGGGCTCTGTGCTTTCTTTCGTTCTGAACCAGTGTTACTGTTTTCTGCACAAAAGCGATTCTGCGAACCAATGTGAACAGGCACAGAGAAGGTGCTAGCAGGGAATTCTCTGCCTGCCTTTCCCCAGTGCTCTGCAAGCTCTCCAGGACAACATAAAATCTGGGGCTCTGTGCTTTCTTTCGTTCTGAACCAGTATTACTGTTTTCTGCACAAAAGCGATTCTGCGAAGCAATGTGAACACTTCTGCTTCCCAGGCACAGAGAAGGTGCTAGCAGGGAATTCTCTGCCTGCCTTTCCCCAGTGCTCTGCAAGCTCTTCAGGACAACATAAAATCTGGGGCTCTGTGCTTTCTTTCGTTCTGAACAAGTATTACTGTTTTCTGCACAAAAGCGATTCTGCGAAGCAATGTGAACACTTCTGCTTCCCAGGCACAGAGAAGGTGCTAGCAGGGAATTCTCTGCCTGCCTTTCCCCAGTGCTCTGCAAGCTCTCCAGGACAACAGCAAATCTGGGGCTCTGTGCTTTCTTTCGTTCTGAACCAGTGTTACTGTTTTCTGCACAAAAGCGATTCTGCGAAGCAATGTGAACAGGCACAGAGAAGGTGCTAGCAGGGAATTCTCTGCCTGCCTTTCCCCAGTGCTCTGCAAGCTCTCCAGGACAACATAAAATCTGGGGCTCTGTGCTTTCTTTCGTTCTGAACCAGTATTACTGTTTTCTGCACAAAAGCGATTCTGCGAAGCAATGTGAACAGTTCTGCTTCCCAGTTACAGAGAAGGTGCTAGCAGGGAATTCTCTGCCTGCCTTTCCCCAGTGCTCTGCAAGCTCTTCAGGACAACATAAAATCTGGGGCTCTGTGCTTTCTTTCGTTCTGAACCAGTCTTACTGTTTTCTGCACAAAAGCGATTCTGCGAAGCAATGTGAACACTTCTGCTTCCCAGGCACAGAGAAGGTGCTAGCAGGGAATTCTCTGCCTGCCTTTCCCCAGTGCTCTGCAAGCTCTCCAGGACAACAGCAAATCTGGGGCTCTGTGCTTTCTTTCGTTCTGAACAAGTGTTACTGTTTTCTGCACAAAAGCGATTCTGCGAAGCAATGTGAACACTTCTGCTTCCCAGGCACAGAGAAGGTGCTAGCAGGGAATTCTCTGCCTGCCTTTCCCCAGTGCTCTGCAAGCTCTCCAGGACAACAGCAAATCTGGCGCTCTGTGCTTTCTTTCGTTCTGAACAAGTGTTACTGTTTTCTGCACAAAAGCGATTCTGCGAAGCAAGGTGAACACTTCTGCTTCCCAGGCACAGAGAAGGTGCTAGCAGGGAATTCTCTGCCTGCCTTTCCCCAGTGCTCTGCAAGCTCTCCAGGACAACAGCAAATCTGGGGCTATGTGCTTTCTTTCGTTCTGAACAAGTGTTACTGTTTTCTGCACAAAAGCGATTCTACGAAGCAAGGTGAACACTTCTGCTTCCCAGGCACAGAGAAGGTGCTAGCAGGGAATTCTCTGCCTGCCTTTCCCCAGTGCTCTGCAAGCTCTCCAGGACAACATAAAATCTGGGGCTCTGTGCTTTCTTTCGTTCTGAACCAGTCTTACTGTTTTCTGCACAAAAGAGATTCTGCGAAGTAATGTGAACACGTCTGCTTCCCAGGCACAGAGAAGGTGCTAGCAGGGAATTCTCTGCCTGCCTTTCCCCAGTGCTCTGCAAGCTCTCCAGGACAACATAAAATCTGGGGCTCTGTGCTTTCTTTCGTTCTGAACAAGTATTACTGTTTTCTGCACAAAAGCGATTCTGCGAAGCAATGTGAACACTTCTGCTTCCCAGGCACAGAGAAGGTGCTAGCAGGGAATTCTCTGCCTGCCTTTCCCCAGTGCTCTGCAAGCTCTCCAGGACAACATAAAATCTGGGGCTCTGTGCTTTCTTTCGTTCTGAACAAGTGTTACTGTTTTCTGCACAAAAGAGATTCTGCGAAGCAATGTGAACACTTCTGCTTCCCAGGCACAGAGAAGGTGCTAGCAGGGAATTCTCTGCCTGCCTTTCCCCAGTGCTCTGCAAGCTCTCCAGGACAACATAAAATCTGGGGCTCTGTGCTTTCTTTCGTTCTGAACAAGTGTTACTGTTTTCTGCACAAAAGCGATTCTGCGAAGCAATGTGAACACTTCTGCTTCCCAGGCACAGAGAAGGTGCTAGCAGGGAATTCTCTGCCTGCCTTTCCCCAGTGCTCTGCAAGCTCTCCAGGACAACAGCAAATCTGGGGCTCTGTGCTTTCTTTCGTTCTGAACCAGTGTTACTGTTTTCTGCACAAAAGCGATTCTGCGAACCAATGTGAACAGGCACAGAGAAGGTGCTAGCAGGGAATTCTCTGCCTGCCTTTCCCCAGTGCTCTGCAAGCTCTCCAGGACAACATAAAATCTGGGGCTCTGTGCTTTCTTTCGTTCTGAACCAGTATTACTGTTTTCTGCACAAAAGCGATTCTGCGAAGCAATGTGAACACTTCTGCTTCCCAGGCACAGAGAAGGTGCTAGCAGGGAATTCTCTGCCTGCCTTTCCCCAGTGCTCTGCAAGCTCTTCAGGACAACATAAAATCTGGGGCTCTGTGCTTTCTTTCGTTCTGAACCAGTCTTACTGTTTTCTGCACAAAAGCGATTCTGCGAAGCAATGTGAACACTTCTGCTTCCCAGGCACAGAGAAGGTGCTAGCAGGGAATTCTCTGCCTGCCTTTCCCCAGTGCTCTGCAAGCTCTCCAGGACAATATAAAATCTGGCGCTCTGTGCTTTCTTTCGTTCTGAACAAGTGTTACTGTTTTCTGCACAAAAGCGATTCTGCGAAGCAATGTGAACACTTCTGCTTCCCAGGCACAGAGAAGGTGCTAGCAGGGAATTCTCTGCCTGCCTTTCCCCAGTGCTCTGCAAGCTCTCCAGGACAATATAAAATCTGGCGCTCTGTGCTTTCTTTCGTTCTGAACAAGTGTTACTGTTTTCTGCACAAAAGCGATTCTGCGAAGCAATGTGAACACTTCTGCTTCCCAGGCACAGAGAAGGTGCTAGCAGGGAATTCTCTGCCTGCCTTTCCCCAGTGCTCTGCAAGCTCTCCAGGACAACAGCAAATCTGGCGCTCTGTGCTTTCTTTCGTTCTGAACAAGTGTTACTGTTTTCTGCACAAAAGCGATTCTGCGAAGCAAGGTGAACACTTCTGCTTCCCAGGCACAGAGAAGGTGCTAGCAGGGAATTCTCTGCCTGCCTTTCCCCAGTGCTCTGCAAGCTCTCCAGGACAACAGCAAATCTGGGGCTATGTGCTTTCTTTCGTTCTGAACAAGTGTTACTGTTTTCTGCACAAAAGCGATTCTACGAAGCAAGGTGAACACTTCTGCTTCCCAGGCACAGAGAAGGTGCTAGCAGGGAATTCTCTGCCTGCCTTTCCCCAGTGCTCTGCAAGCTCTCCAGGACAACATAAAATCTGGGGCTCTGTGCTTTCTTTCATTCTGAACCAGTCTTACTGTTTTCTGCACAAAAGAGATTCTGCGAAGTAATGTGAACACGTCTGCTTCCCAGGCACAGAGAAGGTGCTATCAGGGAATTCTCTGCCTGCCTTTCCCCAGTGCTCTGCAAGCTCTCCAGGACAACATAAAATCTGGCGCTCTGTGCTTTCTTTCGTTCTGAACCAGTATTACTGTTTTCTGCACAAAAGCGATTCTGCGAAGCAATGTGAACACTTCTGCTTCCCAGTTACAGAGAAGGTGCTAGCAGGGAATTCTCTGCCTGCCTTTCCCCAGTGCTCTGCAAGCTCTCCAGGACAACATAAAATCTGGGGCTCTGTGCTTTCTTTCGTTCTGAACAAGTGTTACTGTTTTCTGCACAAAAGCGATTCTGCGAAGCAATGTGAACACTTCTGCTTCCCAGGCACAGAGAAGGTGCTAGCAGGGAATTCTCTGCCTGCCTTTCCCCAGTGCTCTGCAAGCTCTCCAGGACAACAGCAAATCTGGGGCTCTGTGCTTTCTTTCGTTCTGAACAAGTGTTACTGTTTTCTGCACAAAAGCGATTCTGCGAAGCAATGTGAACACTTCTGCTTCCCAGGCACAGAGAAGGTGCTAGCAGGGAATTCTCTGCCTGCCTTTCCCCAGTGCTCTGCAAGCTCTCCAGGACAATATAAAATCTGGCGCTCTGTGCTTTCTTTCGTTCTGAACAAGTGTTACTGTTTTCTGCACAAAAGCGATTCTGCGAAGCAATGTGAACACTTCTGCTTCCCAGGCACAAGAAGGTGCTAGCAGGGAATTCTCTGCCTGCCTTTCCCCAGTGCTCTGCAAGCTCTCCAGGACAACATAAAATCTGGGGCTCTGTGCTTTCTTTCGTTCTGAACAAGTGTTACTGTTTTCTGCACAAAAGCGATTCTGCGAAGCAAGGTGAACACTTCTGCTTCCCAGGCACAGAGAAGGTGCTAGCAGGGAATTCTCTGCCTGCCTTTCCCCAGTGCTCTGCAAGCTCTCCAGGACAACAGCAAATCTGGGGCTATGTGCTTTCTTTCGTTCTGAACAAGTGTTACTGTTTTCTGCACAAAAGCGATTCTGCGAAGCAATGTGAACACTTCTGCTTCCCAGGCACAGAGAAGGTGCTAGCAGGGAATTCTCTGCCTGCCTTTCCCCAGTGCTCTGCAAGCTCTCCAGGAAAACAGCAAATCTGGGGCTCTGTGCTTTCTTTCGTTCTGAACCAGTGTTACTGTTTTCTGCACAAAAGCGATTCTGCGAAGCAATGTGAACAGGCACAGAGAAGGTGCTAGCAGGGAATTCTCTGCCTGCCTTTCCCCAGTGCTCTGCAAGCTCTCCAGGACAACAGCAAATCTGGGGCTCTGTGCTTTCTTTCGTTCTGAACAAGTGTTACTGTTTTCTGCACAAAAGCGATTCTGCGAAGCAAGGTGAACACTTCTGCTTCCCAGGCACAGAGAAGGTGCTAGCAGGGAATTCTCTGCCTGCCTTTCCCCAGTGCTCTGCAAGCTCTCCAGGACAACAGCAAATCTGGGGCTCTGTGCTTTCTTTCGTTCTGAACCAGTGTTACTGTTTTCTGAACAAAAGCGATTCTGCGAAGCAAGGTGAACACTTCTGCTTCCCAGGCACAGAGAAGGTGCTAGCAGGGAATTCTCTGCCTGCCTTTCCCCAGTGCTCTGCAAGCTCTCCAGGACAACAGCAAATCTGGGGCTATGTGCTTTCTTTCGTTCTGAACAAGTGTTACTGTTTTCTGCACAAAAGCGATTCTGCGAAGCAATGTGAACACTTCTGCTTCCCAGGCACAGAGAAGGTGCTAGCAGGGAATTCTCTGCCTGCCTTTCCCCAGTGCTCTGCAAGCTCTCCAGGACAACAGCAAATCTGGGGCTCTGTGCTTTCTTTCGTTCTGAACCAGTGTTACTGTTTTCTGCACAAAAGCGATTCTGCGAAGCAATGTGAACAGGCACAGAGAAGGTGCTAGCAGGGAATTCTCTGCCTGCCTTTCCCCAGTGCTCTGCAAGCTCTCCAGGACAACATAAAATCTGGGGCTCTGTGCTTTCTTTCGTTCTGAACCAGTATTACTGTTTTCTGCACAAAAGCGATTCTGCGAAGCAATGTGAACACTTCTGCTTCCCAGGCACAGAGAAGGTGCTAGCAGGGAATTCTCTGCCTGCCTTTCCCCAGTGCTCTGCAAGCTCTCCAGGACAACAGCAAATCTGGCGCTCTGTGCTTTCTTTCGTTCTGAACAAGTGTTACTGTTTTCTGCACAAAAGCGATTCTGCGAAGCAAGGTGAACACTTCTGCTTCCCAGGCACAGAGAAGGTGCTAGCAGGGAATTCTCTGCCTGCCTTTCCCCAGTGCTCTGCAAGCTCTCCAGGACAACAGCAAATCTGGGGCTCTGTGCTTTCTTTCGTTCTGAACAAGTGTTACTGTTTTCTGCACAAAAGCGATTCTACGAAGCAAGGTGAACACTTCTGCTTCCCAGGCACAGAGAAGGTGCTAGCAGGGAATTCTCTGCCTGCCTTTCCCCAGTGCTCTGCAAGCTCTCCAGGACAACATAAAATCTGGGGCTCTGTGCTTTCTTTCGTTCTGAACCAGTATTACTGTTTTCTGCACAAAAGCGATTCTGCGAAGCAATGTGAACACTTCTGCTTCCCAGTTACAGAGAAGGTGCTAGCAGGGAATTCTCTGCCTGCCTTTCCCCAGTGCTCTGCAAGCTCTCCAGGACAACATAAAATCTGGGGCTCTGTGCTTTCTTTCGTTCTGAACCAGTCTTACTGTTTTCTGCACAAAAGCGATTCTGCGAAGCAATGTGAACACTTCTGCTTCCCAGGCACAGAGAAGGTGCTAGCAGGGAATTCTCTGCCTGCCTTTCCCCAGTGCTCTGCAAGCTCTCCAGGACAACAGCAAATCTGGGGCTCTGTGCTTTCTTTCGTTCTGAACAAGTGTTACTGTTTTCTGCACAAAAGCGATTCTGCGAAGCAAGGTGAACACTTCTGCTTCCCAGGCACAGAGAAGGTGCTAGCAGGGAATTCTCTGCCTGCCTTTCCCCAGTGCTCTGCAAGCTCTCCAGGACAACAGCAAATCTGGGGCTATGTGCTTTCTTTCGTTCTGAACAAGTGTTACTGTTTTCTGCACAAAAGCGATTCTGCGAAGCAATGTGAACACTTCTGCTTCCCAGGCACAGAGAAGGTGCTAGCAGGGAATTCTCTGCCTGCCTTTCCCCAGTGCTCTGCAAGCTCTCCAGGACAACATAAAATCTGGGGCTCTGTGCTTTCTTTCGTTCTGAACCAGTATTACTGTTTTCTGCACAAAAGCGATTCTGCGAAGCAATGTGAACACTTCTGCTTCCCAGGCACAGAGAAGGTGCTAGCAGGGAATTCTCTGCCTGCCTTTCCCCAGTGCTCTGCAAGCTCTCCAGGACAACATAAAATCTGGGGCTCTGTGCTTTCTTTCGTTCTGAACCAGTATTACTGTTTTCTGCACAAAAGCGATTCTGCGAAGCAATGTGAACACTTCTGCTTCCCAGGCACAGAGAAGGTGCTAGCAGGGAATTCTCTGCCTGCCTTTCCCCAGTGCTCTGCAAGCTCTTCAGGACAACATAAAATCTGGGGCTCTGTGCTTTCTTTCGTTCTGAACCAGTATTACTGTTTTCTGCACAAAAGCGATTCTGCGAAGCAATGTGAACACTTCTGCTTCCCAGGCACAGAGAAGGTGCTAGCAGGGAATTCTCTGCCTGCCTTTCCCCAGTGCTCTGCAAGCTCTCCAGGACAACAGCAAATCTGGGGCTCTGTGCCTCTTTCGTTCTGAACAAGTGTTACTGTTTTCTGCACAAAAGCGATTCTGCGAAGCAATGTGAACACTTCTGCTTCCCAGGCACAGAGAAGGTGCTAGCAGGGAATTCTCTGCCTGCCTTTCCCCAGTGCTCTGCAAGCTCTCCAGGACAACAGCAAATCTGGGGCTCTGTGCTTTCTTTCGTTCTGAACCAGTGTTACTGTTTTCTGCACAAAAGCGATTCTGCGAAGCAATGTGAACAGGCACAGAGAAGGTGCTAGCAGGGAATTCTCTGCCTGCCTTTCCCCAGTGCTCTGCAAGCTCTCCAGGACAACATAAAATCTGGGGCTCTGTGCTTTCTTTCGTTCTGAACCAGTATTACTGTTTTCTGCACAAAAGCGATTCTGCGAAGCAATGTGAACACTTCTGCTTCCCAGTTACAGAGAAGGTGCTAGCAGGGAATTCTCTGCCTGCCTTTCCCCAGTGCTCTGCAAGCTCTTCAGGACAACATAAAATCTGGGGCTCTGTGCTTTCTTTCGTTCTGAACCAGTATTACTGTTTTCTGCACAAAAGCGATTCTGCGAAGCAATGTGAACACTTCTGCTTCCCAGGCACAGAGAAGGTGCTAGCAGGGAATTCTCTGCCTGCCTTTCCCCAGTGCTCTGCAAGCTCTCCAGGACAACAGCAAATCTGGGGCTCTGTGCTTTCTTTCGTTCTGAACAAGTGTTACTGTTTTCTGCACAAAAGCGATTCTGCGAAGCAATGTGAACACTTCTGCTTCCCAGGCACAAGAAGGTGCTAGCAGGGAATTCTCTGCCTGCCTTTCCCCAGTGCTCTGCAAGCTCTCCAGGACAACATAAAATCTGGGGCTCTGTGCTTTCTTTCGTTCTGAACAAGTGTTACTGTTTTCTGCACAAAAGCGATTCTGCGAAGCAAGGTGAACACTTCTGCTTCCCAGGCACAGAGAAGGTGCTAGCAGGGAATTCTCTGCCTGCCTTTCCCCAGTGCTCTGCAAGCTCTCCAGGACAACAGCAAATCTGGGGCTATGTGCTTTCTTTCGTTCTGAACAAGTGTTACTGTTTTCTGCACAAAAGCGATTCTGCGAAGCAATGTGAACACTTCTGCTTCCCAGGCACAGAGAAGGTGCTAGCAGGGAATTCTCTGCCTGCCTTTCCCCAGTGCTCTGCAAGCTCTCCAGGAAAACAGCAAATCTGGGGCTCTGTGCTTTCTTTCGTTCTGAACCAGTGTTACTGTTTTCTGCACAAAAGCGATTCTGCGAAGCAATGTGAACAGGCACAGAGAAGGTGCTAGCAGGGAATTCTCTGCCTGCCTTTCCCCAGTGCTCTGCAAGCTCTCCAGGACAACAGCAAATCTGGGGCTCTGTGCTTTCTTTCGTTCTGAACAAGTGTTACTGTTTTCTGCACAAAAGCGATTCTGCGAAGCAATGTGAACACTTCTGCTTCCCAGGCACAGAGAAGGTGCTAGCAGGGAATTCTCTGCCTGCCTTTCCCCAGTGCTCTGCAAGCTCTCCAGGACAACAGCAGATCTGGGGCTCTGTGCTTTCTTTCGTTCTGAACCAGTATTACTGTTTTCTGCACAAAAGCGATTCTGCGAAGCAATGTGAACACTTCTGCTTCCCAGGCACAGAGAAGGTGCTAGCAGGGAATTCTCTGCCTGCCTTTCCCCAGTGCTCTGCAAGCTCTCCAGGACAACAGCAAATCTGGCGCTCTGTGCTTTCTTTCGTTCTGAACCAGTGTTACTGTTTTCTGCACAAAAGCGATTCTGCGAAGCAATGTGAACAGGCACAGAGAAGGTGCTAGCAGGGAATTCTCTGCCTGCCTTTCCCCAGTGCTCTGCAAGCTCTCCAGGACAACATAAAATCTGGGGCTCTGTGCTTTCTTTCGTTCTGAACAAGTGTTACTGTTTTCTGCACAAAAGCGATTCTGCGAAGCAATGTGAACACTTCTGCTTCCCAGGCACAGAGAAGGTGCTAGCAGGGAATTCTCTGCCTGCCTTTCCCCAGTGCTCTGCAAGCTCTCCAGGACAACAGCAAATCTGGGGCTCTGTGCTTTCTTTCGTTCTGAACCAGTGTTACTGTTTTCTGAACAAAAGCGATTCTGCGAAGCAAGGTGAACACTTCTGCTTCCCAGGCACAGAGAAGGTGCTAGCAGGGAATTCTCTGCCTGCCTTTCCCCAGTGCTCTGCAAGCTCTCCAGGACAACAGCAAATCTGGGGCTATGTGCTTTCTTTCGTTCTGAACAAGTGTTACTGTTTTCTGCACAAAAGCGATTCTGCGAAGCAATGTGAACACTTCTGCTTCCCAGGCACAGAGAAGGTGCTAGCAGGGAATTCTCTGCCTGCCTTTCCCCAGTGCTCTGCAAGCTCTCCAGGACAACAGCAAATCTGGGGCTCTGTGCTTTCTTTCGTTCTGAACCAGTGTTACTGTTTTCTGCACAAAAGCGATTCTGCGAAGCAATGTGAACAGGCACAGAGAAGGTGCTAGCAGGGAATTCTCTGCCTGCCTTTCCCCAGTGCTCTGCAAGCTCTCCAGGAAAACAGCAAATCTGGGGCTCTGTGCTTTCTTTCGTTCTGAACCAGTGTTACTGTTTTCTGCACAAAAGCGATTCTGCGAAGCAATGTGAACAGGCACAGAGAAGGTGCTAGCAGGGAATTCTCTGCCTGCCTTTCCCCAGTGCTCTGCAAGCTCTCCAGGACAACAGCAAATCTGGGGCTCTGTGCTTTCTTTCGTTCTGAACAAGTGTTACTGTTTTCTGCACAAAAGCGATTCTGCGAAGCAATGTGAACACTTCTGCTTCCCAGGCACAGAGAAGGTGCTAGCAGGGAATTCTCTGCCTGCCTTTCCCCAGTGCTCTGCAAGCTCTCCAGGACAACAGCAGATCTGGGGCTCTGTGCTTTCTTTCGTTCTGAACCAGTATTACTGTTTTCTGCACAAAAGCGATTCTGCGAAGCAATGTGAACACTTCTGCTTCCCAGGCACAGAGAAGGTGCTAGCAGGGAATTC
Source organism: Strix uralensis (assembly GCF_047716275.1). NCBI lineage: Eukaryota > Metazoa > Chordata > Aves > Strigiformes > Strigidae > Strix > Strix uralensis. The sequence goes on along the minus strand of NC_134001.1, from coordinate 2,160,339 downwards.
TCTGCCTGCCTTTCCCCAGTGCTCTGCAAGCTCTCCAGGACAACAGCAAATCTGGCGCTCTGTGCTTTCTTTCGTTCTGAACCAGTGTTACTGTTTTCTGCACAAAAGCGATTCTGCGAAGCAATGTGAACAGGCACAGAGAAGGTGCTAGCAGGGAATTCTCTGCCTGCCTTTCCCCAGTGCTCTGCAAGCTCTCCAGGACAACATAAAATCTGGGGCTCTGTGCTTTCTTTCGTTCTGAACAAGTGTTACTGTTTTCTGCACAAAAGCGATTCTGCGAAGCAATGTGAACACTTCTGCTTCCCAGGCACAGAGAAGGTGCTAGCAGGGAATTCTCTGCCTGCCTTTCCCCAGTGCTCTGCAAGCTCTCCAGGACAACAGCAAATCTGGGGCTCTGTGCTTTCTTTCGTTCTGAACCAGTGTTACTGTTTTCTGAACAAAAGCGATTCTGCGAAGCAAGGTGAACACTTCTGCTTCCCAGGCACAGAGAAGGTGCTAGCAGGGAATTCTCTGCCTGCCTTTCCCCAGTGCTCTGCAAGCTCTCCAGGACAACAGCAAATCTGGGGCTATGTGCTTTCTTTCGTTCTGAACAAGTGTTACTGTTTTCTGCACAAAAGCGATTCTGCGAAGCAATGTGAACACTTCTGCTTCCCAGGCACAGAGAAGGTGCTAGCAGGGAATTCTCTGCCTGCCTTTCCCCAGTGCTCTGCAAGCTCTCCAGGACAACAGCAAATCTGGGGCTCTGTGCTTTCTTTCGTTCTGAACCAGTGTTACTGTTTTCTGCACAAAAGCGATTCTGCGAAGCAATGTGAACAGGCACAGAGAAGGTGCTAGCAGGGAATTCTCTGCCTGCCTTTCCCCAGTGCTCTGCAAGCTCTCCAGGACAACATAAAATCTGGGGCTCTGTGCTTTCTTTCGTTCTGAACCAGTATTACTGTTTTCTGCACAAAAGCGATTCTGCGAAGCAATGTGAACACTTCTGCTTCCCAGGCACAGAGAAGGTGCTAGCAGGGAATTCTCTGCCTGCCTTTCCCCAGTGCTCTGCAAGCTCTCCAGGACAACAGCAAATCTGGCGCTCTGTGCTTTCTTTCGTTCTGAACAAGTGTTACTGTTTTCTGCACAAAAGCGATTCTGCGAAGCAAGGTGAACACTTCTGCTTCCCAGGCACAGAGAAGGTGCTAGCAGGGAATTCTCTGCCTGCCTTTCCCCAGTGCTCTGCAAGCTCTCCAGGACAACAGCAAATCTGGGGCTATGTGCTTTCTTTCGTTCTGAACAAGTGTTACTGTTTTCTGCACAAAAGCGATTCTACGAAGCAAGGTGAACACTTCTGCTTCCCAGGCACAGAGAAGGTGCTAGCAGGGAATTCTCTGCCTGCCTTTCCCCAGTGCTCTGCAAGCTCTCCAGGACAACATAAAATCTGGGGCTCTGTGCTTTCTTTCGTTCTGAACCAGTCTTACTGTTTTCTGCACAAATGCGATTCTGCGAAGTAATGTGAACACGTCTGCTTCCCAGGCACAGAGAAGGTGCTATCAGGGAATTCTCTGCCTGCCTTTCCCCAGTGCTCTGCAAGCTCTCCAGGACAACATAAAATCTGGGGCTCTGTGCTTTCTTTCGTTCTGAACCAGTATTACTGTTTTCTGCACAAAAGCGATTCTGCGAAGCAATGTGAACACTTCTGCTTCCCAGTTACAGAGAAGGTGCTAGCAGGGAATTCTCTGCCTGCCTTTCCCCAGTGCTCTGCAAGCTCTCCAGGACAACATAAAATCTGGGGCTCTGTGCTTTCTTTCGTTCTGAACCAGTCTTACTGTTTTCTGCACAAAAGCGATTCTGCGAAGCAATGTGAACACTTCTGCTTCCCAGGCACAGAGAAGGTGCTAGCAGGGAATTCTCTGCCTGCCTTTCCCCAGTGCTCTGCAAGCTCTCCAGGACAACAGCAAATCTGGGGCTCTGTGCTTTCTTTCGTTCTGAACAAGTGTTACTGTTTTCTGCACAAAAGCGATTCTGCGAAGCAAGGTGAACACTTCTGCTTCCCAGGCACAGAGAAGGTGCTAGCAGGGAATTCTCTGCCTGCCTTTCCCCAGTGCTCTGCAAGCTCTCCAGGACAACAGCAAATCTGGGGCTATGTGCTTTCTTTCGTTCTGAACAAGTGTTACTGTTTTCTGCACAAAAGCGATTCTGCGAAGCAATGTGAACACTTCTGCTTCCCAGGCACAGAGAAGGTGCTAGCAGGGAATTCTCTGCCTGCCTTTCCCCAGTGCTCTGCAAGCTCTCCAGGACAACATAAAATCTGGGGCTCTGTGCTTTCTTTCGTTCTGAACCAGTATTACTGTTTTCTGCACAAAAGCGATTCTGCGAAGCAATGTGAACACTTCTGCTTCCCAGGCACAGAGAAGGTGCTAGCAGGGAATTCTCTGCCTGCCTTTCCCCAGTGCTCTGCAAGCTCTCCAGGACAACATAAAATCTGGGGCTCTGTGCTTTCTTTCGTTCTGAACCAGTATTACTGTTTTCTGCACAAAAGCGATTCTGCGAAGCAATGTGAACACTTCTGCTTCCCAGGCACAGAGAAGGTGCTAGCAGGGAATTCTCTGCCTGCCTTTCCCCAGTGCTCTGCAAGCTCTCCAGGACAACAGCAAATCTGGGGCTCTGTGCCTCTTTCGTTCTGAACAAGTGTTACTGTTTTCTGCACAAAAGCGATTCTGCGAAGGAATGTGAACACTTCTGCTTCCCAGGCACAGAGAAGGTGCTAGCAGGGAATTCTCTGCCTGCCTTTCCCCAGTGCTCTGCAAGCTCTCCAGGACAACAGCAAATCTGGGGCTCTGTGCTTTCTTTCGTTCTGAACCAGTGTTACTGTTTTCTGCACAAAAGCGATTCTGCGAAGCAATGTGAACAGGCACAGAGAAGGTGCTAGCAGGGAATTCTCTGCCTGCCTTTCCCCAGTGCTCTGCAAGCTCTCCAGGACAACATAAAATCTGGGGCTCTGTGCTTTCTTTCGTTCTGAACCAGTATTACTGTTTTCTGCACAAAAGCGATTCTGCGAAGCAATGTGAACACTTCTGCTTCCCAGTTACAGAGAAGGTGCTAGCAGGGAATTCTCTGCCTGCCTTTCCCCAGTGCTCTGCAAGCTCTTCAGGACAACATAAAATCTGGGGCTCTGTGCTTTCTTTCGTTCTGAACCAGTATTACTGTTTTCTGCACAAAAGCGATTCTGCGAAGCAATGTGAACACTTCTGCTTCCCAGGCACAGAGAAGGTGCTAGCAGGGAATTCTCTGCCTGCCTTTCCCCAGTGCTCTGCAAGCTCTCCAGGACAATATAAAATCTGGCGCTCTGTGCTTTCTTTCGTTCTGAACAAGTGTTACTGTTTTCTGCACAAAAGCGATTCTGCGAAGCAATGTGAACACTTCTGCTTCCCAGGCACAGAGAAGGTGCTAGCAGGGAATTCTCTGCCTGCCTTTCCCCAGTGCTCTGCAAGCTCTCCAGGACAACAGCAAATCTGGGGCTCTGTGCTTTCTTTCGTTCTGAACAAGTGTTACTGTTTTCTGCACAAAAGCGATTCTGCGAAGCAAGGTGAACACTTCTGCTTCCCAGGCACAGAGAAGGTGCTAGCAGGGAATTCTCTGCCTGCCTTTCCCCAGTGCTCTGCAAGCTCTCCAGGACAACAGCAAATCTGGGGCTATGTGCTTTCTTTCGTTCTGAACAAGTGTTACTGTTTTCTGCACAAAAGCGATTCTGCGAAGCAATGTGAACACTTCTGCTTCCCAGGCACAGAGAAGGTGCTAGCAGGGAATTCTCTGCCTGCCTTTCCCCAGTGCTCTGCAAGCTCTCCAGGAAAACAGCAAATCTGGGGCTCTGTGCTTTCTTTCGTTCTGAACCAGTCTTACTGTTTTCTGCACAAAAGCGATTCTGCGAAGCAATGTGAACAGGCACAGAGAAGGTGCTAGCAGGGAATTCTCTGCCTGCCTTTCCCCAGTGCTCTGCAAGCTCTCCAGGACAACAGCAAATCTGGGGCTCTGTGCTTTCTTTCGTTCTGAACAAGTGTTACTGTTTTCTGCACAAAAGCGATTCTGCGAAGCAATGTGAACACTTCTGCTTCCCAGGCACAGAGAAGGTGCTAGCAGGGAATTCTCTGCCTGCCTTTCCCCAGTGCTCTGCAAGCTCTCCAGGACAACAGCAGATCTGGGGCTCTGTGCTTTCTTTCGTTCTGAACCAGTATTACTGTTTTCTGCACAAAAGCGATTCTGCGAAGCAATGTGAACACTTCTGCTTCCCAGGCACAGAGAAGGTGCTAGCAGGGAATTCTCTGCCTGCCTTTCCCCAGTGCTCTGCAAGCTCTCCAGGACAACAGCAAATCTGGGGCTCTGTGCTTTCTTTCATTCTGAACCAGTGTTACTGTTTTCTGCACAAAAGCGATTCTGCGAAGCAATGTGAACAGGCACAGAGAAGGTGCTAGCAGGGAATTCTCTGCCTGCCTTTCCCCAGTGCTCTGCAAGCTCTTCAGGACAACATAAAATCTGGGGCTCTGTGCTTTCTTTCGTTCTGAACAAGTGTTACTGTTTTCTGCACAAAAGCGATTCTGCGAAGCAATGTGAACACTTCTGCTTCCCAGGCACAGAGAAGGTGCTAGCAGGGAATTCTCTGCCTGCCTTTCCCCAGTGCTCTGCAAGCTCTCCAGGACAACAGCAAATCTGGGGCTCTGTGCTTTCTTTCGTTCTGAACCAGTGTTACTGTTTTCTGAACAAAAGCGATTCTGCGAAGCAAGGTGAACACTTCTGCTTCCCAGGCACAGAGAAGGTGCTAGCAGGGAATTCTCTGCCTGCCTTTCCCCAGTGCTCTGCAAGCTCTCCAGGACAACAGCAAATCTGGGGCTATGTGCTTTCTTTCGTTCTGAACAAGTGTTACTGTTTTCTGCACAAAAGCGATTCTGCGAAGCAATGTGAACACTTCTGCTTCCCAGGCACAGAGAAGGTGCTAGCAGGGAATTCTCTGCCTGCCTTTCCCCAGTGCTCTGCAAGCTCTCCAGGACAACATAAAATCTGGCGCTCTGTGCTTTCTTTCGTTCTGAACAAGTGTTACTGTTTTCTGCACAAAAGCGATTCTGCGAAGCAATGTGAACACTTCTGCTTCCCAGGCACAGAGAAGGTGCTAGCAGGGAATTCTCTGCCTGCCTTTCCCCAGTGCTCTGCAAGCTCTCCAGGACAACAGCAAATCTGGGGCTCTGTGCTTTCTTTCGTTCTGAACCAGTGTTACTGTTTTCTGCACAAAAGCGATTCTGCGAAGCAATGTGAACAGGCACAGAGAAGGTGCTAGCAGGGAATTCTCTGCCTGCCTTTCCCCAGTGCTCTGCAAGCTCTCCAGGACAACAGCAGATCTGGGGCTCTGTGCTTTCTTTCGTTCTGAACCAGTATTACTGTTTTCTGCACAAAAGCGATTCTGCGAAGCAATGGGAACACTTCTGCTTCCCAGGCACAGAGAAGGTGCTAGCAGGGAATTCTCTGCCTGCCTTTCCCCAGTGCTCTGCAAGCTCTCCAGGACAACAGCAAATCTGGCGCTCTGTGCTTTCTTTCGTTCTGAACCAGTGTTACTGTTTTCTGCACAAAAGCGATTCTGCGAAGCAATGTGAACAGGCACAGATAAGGTGCTAGCAGGGAATTCTCTGCCTGCCTTTCCCCAGTGCTCTGCAAGCTCTTCAGGACAACATAAAATCTGGGGCTCTGTGCTTTCTTTCGTTCTGAACAAGTGTTACTGTTTTCTGCACAAAAGCGATTCTGCGAAGCAATGTGAACACTTCTGCTTCCCAGGCACAGAGAAGGTGCTAGCAGGGAATTCTCTGCCTGCCTTTCCCCAGTGCTCTGCAAGCTCTCCAGGACAACAGCAAATCTGGGGCTCTGTGCTTTCTTTCGTTCTGAACCAGTGTTACTGTTTTCTGCACAAAAGCGATTCTGCGAAGCAAGGTGAACACTTCTGCTTCCCAGGCACAGAGAAGGTGCTAGCAGGGAATTCTCTGCCTGCCTTTCCCCAGTGCTCTGCAAGCTCTCCAGGACAACAGCAAATCTGGGGCTATGTGCTTTCTTTCGTTCTGAACAAGTGTTACTGTTTTCTGCACAAAAGCGATTCTGCGAAGCAATGTGAACACTTCTGCTTCCCAGGCACAGAGAAGGTGCTAGCAGGGAATTCTCTGCCTGCCTTTCCCCAGTGCTCTGCAAGCTCTCCAGGACAACATAAAATCTGGGGCTCTGTGCTTTCTTTCGTTCTGAACAAGTGTTACTGTTTTCTGCACAAAAGCGATTCTGCGAAGCAATGTGAACACTTCTGCTTCCCAGGCACAGAGAAGGTGCTAGCAGGGAATTCTCTGCCTGCCTTTCCCCAGTGCTCTGCAAGCTCTCCAGGACAACAGCAAATCTGGGGCTCTGTGCTTTCTTTCGTTCTGAACCAGTGTTACTGTTTTCTGCACAAAAGCGATTCTGCGAAGCAATGTGAACAGGCACAGAGAAGGTGCTAGCAGGGAATTCTCTGCCTGCCTTTCCCCAGTGCTCTGCAAGCTCTCCAGGACAACATAAAATCTGGGGCTCTGTGCTTTCTTTCGTTCTGAACCAGTATTACTGTTTTCTGCACAAAAGCGATTCTGCGAAGCAATGTGAACACTTCTGCTTCCCAGGCACAGAGAAGGTGCTAGCAGGGAATTCTCTGCCTGCCTTTCCCCAGTGCTCTGCAAGCTCTCCAGGACAACATAAAATCTGGGGCTCTGTGCTTTCTTTCGTTCTGAACCAGTATTACTGTTTTCTGCACAAAAGCGATTCTGCGAAGCAATGTGAACACTTCTGCTTCCCAGGCACAGAGAAGGTGCTAGCAGGGAATTCTCTGCCTGCCTTTCCCCAGTGCTCTGCAAGCTCTCCAGGACAAAAGCAAATCTGGGGCTCTGTGCTTTCTTTCGTTCTGAACAAGTGTTACTGTTTTCTGCACAAAAGCGATTCTGCGAAGCAATGTGAACACTTCTGCTTCCCAGGCACAGAGAAGGTGCTAGCAGGGAATTCTCTGCCTGCCTTTCCCCAGTGCTCTGCAAGCTCTCCAGGACAACAGCAAATCTGGGGCTCTGTGCTTTCTTTCATTCTGAACCAGTGTTACTGTTTTCTGCACAAAAGCGATTCTGCGAAGCAATGTGAACACTTCTGCTTCCCAGGCACAGAGAAGGTGCTAGCAGGGAATTCTCTGCCTGCCTTTCCCCAGTGCTCTGCAAGCTCTCCAGGACAATATAAAATCTGGCGCTCTGTGCTTTCTTTCGTTCTGAACAAGTGTTACTGTTTTCTGCACAAAAGCGATTCTGCGAAGCAATGTGAACACTTCTGCTTCCCAGGCACAAGAAGGTGCTAGCAGGGAATTCTCTGCCTGCCTTTCCCCAGTGCTCTGCAAGCTCTCCAGGACAACATAAAATCTGGGGCTCTGTGCTTTCTTTCGTTCTGAACAAGTGTTACTGTTTTCTGCACAAAAGCGATTCTGCGAAGCAAGGTGAACACTTCTGATTCCCAGGCACAGAGAAGGTGCTAGCAGGGAATTCTCTGCCTGCCTTTCCCCAGTGCTCTGCAAGCTCTCCAGGACAACAGCAAATCTGGGGCTATGTGCTTTCTTTCGTTCTGAACAAGTGTTACTGTTTTCTGCACAAAAGCGATTCTGCGAAGCAATGTGAACACTTCTGCTTCCCAGGCACAGAGAAGGTGCTAGCAGGGAATTCTCTGCCTGCCTTTCCCCAGTGCTCTGCAAGCTCTCCAGGAAAACAGCAAATCTGGGGCTCTGTGCTTTCTTTCGTTCTGAACCAGTGTTACTGTTTTCTGCACAAAAGCGATTCTGCGAAGCAATGTGAACAGGCACAGAGAAGGTGCTAGCAGGGAATTCTCTGCCTGCCTTTCCCCAGTGCTCTGCAAGCTCTCCAGGACAACAGCAAATCTGGGGCTCTGTGCTTTCTTTCGTTCTGAACAAGTGTTACTGTTTTCTGCACAAAAGCGATTCTGCGAAGCAAGGTGAACACTTCTGCTTCCCAGGCACAGAGAAGGTGCTAGCAGGGAATTCTCTGCCTGCCTTTCCCCAGTGCTCTGCAAGCTCTCCAGGACAACAGCAGATCTGGGGCTCTGTGCTTTCTTTCGTTCTGAACCAGTATTACTGTTTTCTGCACAAAAGCGATTCTGCGAAGCAATGTGAACACTTCTGCTTCCCAGGCACAGAGAAGGTGCTAGCAGGGAATTCTCTGCCTGCCTTTCCCCAGTGCTCTGCAAGCTCTCCAGGACAACAGCAAATCTGGCGCTCTGTGCTTTCTTTCGTTCTGAACCAGTGTTACTGTTTTCTGCACAAAAGCGATTCTGCGAAGCAATGTGAACAGGCACAGAGAAGGTGCTAGCAGGGAATTCTCTGCCTGCCTTTCCCCAGTGCTCTGCAAGCTCTCCAGGACAACATAAAATCTGGGGCTCTGTGCTTTCTTTCGTTCTGAACAAGTGTTACTGTTTTCTGCACAAAAGCGATTCTGCGAAGCAATGTGAACACTTCTGCTTCCCAGGCACAGAGAAGGTGCTAGCAGGGAATTCTCTGCCTGCCTTTCCCCAGTGCTCTGCAAGCTCTCCAGGACAACAGCAAATCTGGGGCTCTGTGCTTTCTTTCGTTCTGAACCAGTGTTACTGTTTTCTGAACAAAAGCGATTCTGCGAAGCAAGGTGAACACTTCTGCTTCCCAGGCACAGAGAAGGTGCTAGCAGGGAATTCTCTGCCTGCCTTTCCCCAGTGCTCTGCAAGCTCTCCAGGACAACAGCAAATCTGGGGCTATGTGCTTTCTTTCGTTCTGAACAAGTGTTACTGTTTTCTGCACAAAAGCGATTCTGCGAAGCAATGTGAACACTTCTGCTTCCCAGGCACAGAGAAGGTGCTAGCAGGGAATTCTCTGCCTGCCTTTCCCCAGTGCTCTGCAAGCTCTCCAGGACAACAGCAAATCTGGGGCTCTGTGCTTTCTTTCGTTCTGAACCAGTGTTACTGTTTTCTGCACAAAAGCGATTCTGCGAAGCAATGTGAACAGGCACAGAGAAGGTGCTAGCAGGGAATTCTCTGCCTGCCTTTCCCCAGTGCTCTGCAAGCTCTCCAGGACAACATAAAATCTGGGGCTCTGTGCTTTCTTTCGTTCTGAACCAGTATTACTGTTTTCTGCACAAAAGCGATTCTGCGAAGCAATGTGAACACTTCTGCTTCCCAGGCACAGAGAAGGTGCTAGCAGGGAATTCTCTGCCTGCCTTTCCCCAGTGCTCTGCAAGCTCTCCAGGACAACAGCAAATCTGGCGCTCTGTGCTTTCTTTCGTTCTGAACAAGTGTTACTGTTTTCTGCACAAAAGCGATTCTGCGAAGCAAGGTGAACACTTCTGCTTCCCAGGCACAGAGAAGGTGCTAGCAGGGAATTCTCTGCCTGCCTTTCCCCAGTGCTCTGCAAGCTCTCCAGGACAACAGCAAATCTGGGGCTATGTGCTTTCTTTCGTTCTGAACAAGTGTTACTGTTTTCTGCACAAAAGCGATTCTACGAAGCAAGGTGAACACTTCTGCTTCCCAGGCACAGAGAAGGTGCTAGCAGGGAATTCTCTGCCTGCCTTTCCCCAGTGCTCTGCAAGCTCTCCAGGACAACATAAAATCTGGGGCTCTGTGCTTTCTTTCGTTCTGAACCAGTATTACTGTTTTCTGCACAAAAGCGATTCTGCGAAGCAATGTGAACACTTCTGCTTCCCAGTTACAGAGAAGGTGCTAGCAGGGAATTCTCTGCCTGCCTTTCCCCAGTGCTCTGCAAGCTCTCCAGGACAACATAAAATCTGGGGCTCTGTGCTTTCTTTCGTTCTGAACCAGTCTTACTGTTTTCTGCACAAAAGCGATTCTGCGAAGCAATGTGAACACTTCTGCTTCCCAGGCACAGAGAAGGTGCTAGCAGGGAATTCTCTGCCTGCCTTTCCCCAGTGCTCTGCAAGCTCTCCAGGACAACAGCAAATCTGGGGCTCTGTGCTTTCTTTCGTTCTGAACAAGTGTTACTGTTTTCTGCACAAAAGCGATTCTGCGAAGCAAGGTGAACACTTCTGCTTCCCAGGCACAGAGAAGGTGCTAGCAGGGAATTCTCTGCCTGCCTTTCCCCAGTGCTCTGCAAGCTCTCCAGGACAACAGCAAATCTGGGGCTATGTGCTTTCTTTCGTTCTGAACAAGTGTTACTGTTTTCTGCACAAAAGCGATTCTGCGAAGCAATGTGAACACTTCTGCTTCCCAGGCACAGAGAAGGTGCTAGCAGGGAATTCTCTGCCTGCCTTTCCCCAGTGCTCTGCAAGCTCTCCAGGACAACATAAAATCTGGGGCTCTGTGCTTTCTTTCGTTCTGAACCAGTATTACTGTTTTCTGCACAAAAGCGATTCTGCGAAGCAATGTGAACACTTCTGCTTCCCAGGCACAGAGAAGGTGCTAGCAGGGAATTCTCTGCCTGCCTTTCCCCAGTGCTCTGCAAGCTCTCCAGGACAACATAAAATCTGGGGCTCTGTGCTTTCTTTCGTTCTGAACCAGTATTACTGTTTTCTGCACAAAAGCGATTCTGCGAAGCAATGTGAACACTTCTGCTTCCCAGGCACAGAGAAGGTGCTAGCAGGGAATTCTCTGCCTGCCTTTCCCCAGTGCTCTGCAAGCTCTTCAGGACAACATAAAATCTGGGGCTCTGTGCTTTCTTTCGTTCTGAACCAGTATTACTGTTTTCTGCACAAAAGCGATTCTGCGAAGCAATGTGAACACTTCTGCTTCCCAGGCACAGAGAAGGTGCTAGCAGGGAATTCTCTGCCTGCCTTTCCCCAGTGCTCTGCAAGCTCTCCAGGACAACAGCAAATCTGGGGCTCTGTGCCTCTTTCGTTCTGAACAAGTGTTACTGTTTTCTGCACAAAAGCGATTCTGCGAAGCAATGTGAACACTTCTGCTTCCCAGGCACAGAGAAGGTGCTAGCAGGGAATTCTCTGCCTGCCTTTCCCCAGTGCTCTGCAAGCTCTCCAGGACAACAGCAAATCTGGGGCTCTGTGCTTTCTTTCGTTCTGAACCAGTGTTACTGTTTTCTGCACAAAAGCGATTCTGCGAAGCAATGTGAACAGGCACAGAGAAGGTGCTAGCAGGGAATTCTCTGCCTGCCTTTCCCCAGTGCTCTGCAAGCTCTCCAGGACAACATAAAATCTGGGGCTCTGTGCTTTCTTTCGTTCTGAACCAGTATTACTGTTTTCTGCACAAAAGCGATTCTGCGAAGCAATGTGAACACTTCTGCTTCCCAGTTACAGAGAAGGTGCTAGCAGGGAATTCTCTGCCTGCCTTTCCCCAGTGCTCTGCAAGCTCTTCAGGACAACATAAAATCTGGGGCTCTGTGCTTTCTTTCGTTCTGAACCAGTATTACTGTTTTCTGCACAAAAGCGATTCTGCGAAGCAATGTGAACACTTCTGCTTCCCAGGCACAGAGAAGGTGCTAGCAGGGAATTCTCTGCCTGCCTTTCCCCAGTGCTCTGCAAGCTCTCCAGGACAACAGCAAATCTGGGGCTCTGTGCTTTCTTTCGTTCTGAACAAGTGTTACTGTTTTCTGCACAAAAGCGATTCTGCGAAGCAATGTGAACACTTCTGCTTCCCAGGCACAGAGAAGGTGCTAGCAGGGAATTCTCTGCCTGCCTTTCCCCAGTGCTCTGCAAGCTCTCCAGGACAATATAAAATCTGGCGCTCTGTGCTTTCTTTCGTTCTGAACAAGTGTTACTGTTTTCTGCACAAAAGCGATTCTGCGAAGCAATGTGAACACTTCTGCTTCCCAGGCACAAGAAGGTGCTAGCAGGGAATTCTCTGCCTGCCTTTCCCCAGTGCTCTGCAAGCTCTCCAGGACAACATAAAATCTGGGGCTCTGTGCTTTCTTTCGTTCTGAACAAGTGTTACTGTTTTCTGCACAAAAGCGATTCTGCGAAGCAAGGTGAACACTTCTGCTTCCCAGGCACAGAGAAGGTGCTAGCAGGGAATTCTCTGCCTGCCTTTCCCCAGTGCTCTGCAAGCTCTCCAGGACAACAGCAAATCTGGGGCTATGTGCTTTCTTTCGTTCTGAACAAGTGTTACTGTTTTCTGCACAAAAGCGATTCTGCGAAGCAATGTGAACACTTCTGCTTCCCAGGCACAGAGAAGGTGCTAGCAGGGAATTCTCTGCCTGCCTTTCCCCAGTGCTCTGCAAGCTCTCCAGGAAAACAGCAAATCTGGGGCTCTGTGCTTTCTTTCGTTCTGAACCAGTGTTACTGTTTTCTGCACAAAAGCGATTCTGCGAAGCAATGTGAACAGGCACAGAGAAGGTGCTAGCAGGGAATTCTCTGCCTGCCTTTCCCCAGTGCTCTGCAAGCTCTCCAGGACAACAGCAAATCTGGGGCTCTGTGCTTTCTTTCGTTCTGAACAAGTGTTACTGTTTTCTGCACAAAAGCGATTCTGCGAAGCAATGTGAACACTTCTGCTTCCCAGGCACAGAGAAGGTGCTAGCAGGGAATTCTCTGCCTGCCTTTCCCCAGTGCTCTGCAAGCTCTCCAGGACAACAGCAGATCTGGGGCTCTGTGCTTTCTTTCGTTCTGAACCAGTATTACTGTTTTCTGCACAAAAGCGATTCTGCGAAGCAATGTGAACACTTCTGCTTCCCAGGCACAGAGAAGGTGCTAGCAGGGAATTCTCTGCCTGCCTTTCCCCAGTGCTCTGCAAGCTCTCCAGGACAACAGCAAATCTGGCGCTCTGTGCTTTCTTTCGTTCTGAACCAGTGTTACTGTTTTCTGCACAAAAGCGATTCTGCGAAGCAATGTGAACAGGCACAGAGAAGGTGCTAGCAGGGAATTCTCTGCCTGCCTTTCCCCAGTGCTCTGCAAGCTCTCCAGGACAACATAAAATCTGGGGCTCTGTGCTTTCTTTCGTTCTGAACAAGTGTTACTGTTTTCTGCACAAAAGCGATTCTGCGAAGCAATGTGAACACTTCTGCTTCCCAGGCACAGAGAAGGTGCTAGCAGGGAATTCTCTGCCTGCCTTTCCCCAGTGCTCTGCAAGCTCTCCAGGACAACAGCAAATCTGGGGCTCTGTGCTTTCTTTCGTTCTGAACCAGTGTTACTGTTTTCTGAACAAAAGCGATTCTGCGAAGCAAGGTGAACACTTCTGCTTCCCAGGCACAGAGAAGGTGCTAGCAGGGAATTCTCTGCCTGCCTTTCCCCAGTGCTCTGCAAGCTCTCCAGGACAACAGCAAATCTGGGGCTATGTGCTTTCTTTCGTTCTGAACAAGTGTTACTGTTTTCTGCACAAAAGCGATTCTGCGAAGCAATGTGAACACTTCTGCTTCCCAGGCACAGAGAAGGTGCTAGCAGGGAATTCTCTGCCTGCCTTTCCCCAGTGCTCTGCAAGCTCTCCAGGACAACAGCAAATCTGGGGCTCTGTGCTTTCTTTCGTTCTGAACCAGTGTTACTGTTTTCTGCACAAAAGCGATTCTGCGAAGCAATGTGAACAGGCACAGAGAAGGTGCTAGCAGGGAATTCTCTGCCTGCCTTTCCCCAGTGCTCTGCAAGCTCTCCAGGAAAACAGCAAATCTGGGGCTCTGTGCTTTCTTTCGTTCTGAACCAGTGTTACTGTTTTCTGCACAAAAGCGATTCTGCGAAGCAATGTGAACAGGCACAGAGAAGGTGCTAGCAGGGAATTCTCTGCCTGCCTTTCCCCAGTGCTCTGCAAGCTCTCCAGGACAACAGCAAATCTGGGGCTCTGTGCTTTCTTTCGTTCTGAACAAGTGTTACTGTTTTCTGCACAAAAGCGATTCTGCGAAGCAATGTGAACACTTCTGCTTCCCAGGCACAGAGAAGGTGCTAGCAGGGAATTCTCTGCCTGCCTTTCCCCAGTGCTCTGCAAGCTCTCCAGGACAACAGCAGATCTGGGGCTCTGTGCTTTCTTTCGTTCTGAACCAGTATTACTGTTTTCTGCACAAAAGCGATTCTGCGAAGCAATGTGAACACTTCTGCTTCCCAGGCACAGAGAAGGTGCTAGCAGGGAATTCTCTGCCTGCCTTTCCCCAGTGCTCTGCAAGCTCTCCAGGACAACAGCAAATCTGGCGCTCTGTGCTTTCTTTCGTTCTGAACCAGTGTTACTGTTTTCTGCACAAAAGCGATTCTGCGAAGCAATGTGAACAGGCACAGAGAAGGTGCTAGCAGGGAATTCTCTGCCTGCCTTTCCCCAGTGCTCTGCAAGCTCTCCAGGACAACATAAAATCTGGGGCTCTGTGCTTTCTTTCGTTCTGAACAAGTGTTACTGTTTTCTGCACAAAAGCGATTCTGCGAAGCAATGTGAACACTTCTGCTTCCCAGGCACAGAGAAGGTGCTAGCAGGGAATTCTCTGCCTGCCTTTCCCCAGTGCTCTGCAAGCTCTCCAGGACAACAGCAAATCTGGGGCTCTGTGCTTTCTTTCGTTCTGAACCAGTGTTACTGTTTTCTGAACAAAAGCGATTCTGCGAAGCAAGGTGAACACTTCTGCTTCCCAGGCACAGAGAAGGTGCTAGCAGGGAATTCTCTGCCTGCCTTTCCCCAGTGCTCTGCAAGCTCTCCAGGACAACAGCAAATCTGGGGCTATGTGCTTTCTTTCGTTCTGAACAAGTGTTACTGTTTTCTGCACAAAAGCGATTCTGCGAAGCAATGTGAACACTTCTGCTTCCCAGGCACAGAGAAGGTGCTAGCAGGGAATTCTCTGCCTGCCTTTCCCCAGTGCTCTGCAAGCTCTCCAGGACAACAGCAAATCTGGGGCTCTGTGCTTTCTTTCGTTCTGAACCAGTGTTACTGTTTTCTGCACAAAAGCGATTCTGCGAAGCAATGTGAACAGGCACAGAGAAGGTGCTAGCAGGGAATTCTCTGCCTGCCTTTCCCCAGTGCTCTGCAAGCTCTCCAGGACAACATAAAATCTGGGGCTCTGTGCTTTCTTTCGTTCTGAACCAGTATTACTGTTTTCTGCACAAAAGCGATTCTGCGAAGCAATGTGAACACTTCTGCTTCCCAGGCACAGAGAAGGTGCTAGCAGGGAATTCTCTGCCTGCCTTTCCCCAGTGCTCTGCAAGCTCTCCAGGACAACAGCAAATCTGGCGCTCTGTGCTTTCTTTCGTTCTGAACAAGTGTTACTGTTTTCTGCACAAAAGCGATTCTGCGAAGCAAGGTGAACACTTCTGCTTCCCAGGCACAGAGAAGGTGCTAGCAGGGAATTCTCTGCCTGCCTTTCCCCAGTGCTCTGCAAGCTCTCCAGGACAACAGCAAATCTGGGGCTATGTGCTTTCTTTCGTTCTGAACAAGTGTTACTGTTTTCTGCACAAAAGCGATTCTACGAAGCAAGGTGAACACTTCTGCTTCCCAGGCACAGAGAAGGTGCTAGCAGGGAATTCTCTGCCTGCCTTTCCCCAGTGCTCTGCAAGCTCTCCAGGACAACATAAAATCTGGGGCTCTGTGCTTTCTTTCGTTCTGAACCAGTCTTACTGTTTTCTGCACAAAAGCGATTCTGCGAAGTAATGTGAACACGTCTGCTTCCCAGGCACAGAGAAGGTGCTATCAGGGAATTCTCTGCCTGCCTTTCCCCAGTGCTCTGCAAGCTCTCCAGGACAACATAAAATCTGGGGCTCTGTGCTTTCTTTCGTTCTGAACCAGTATTACTGTTTTCTGCACAAAAGCGATTCTGCGAAGCAATGTGAACACTTCTGCTTCCCAGTTACAGAGAAGGTGCTAGCAGGGAATTCTCTGCCTGCCTTTCCCCAGTGCTCTGCAAGCTCTCCAGGACAACATAAAATCTGGGGCTCTGTGCTTTCTTTCGTTCTGAACCAGTCTTACTGTTTTCTGCACAAAAGCGATTCTGCGAAGCAATGTGAACACTTCTGCTTCCCAGGCACAGAGAAGGTGCTAGCAGGGAATTCTCTGCCTGCCTTTCCCCAGTGCTCTGCAAGCTCTCCAGGACAACAGCAAATCTGGGGCTCTGTGCTTTCTTTCGTTCTGAACAAGTGTTACTGTTTTCTGCACAAAAGCGATTCTGCGAAGCAAGGTGAACACTTCTGCTTCCCAGGCACAGAGAAGGTGCTAGCAGGGAATTCTCTGCCTGCCTTTCCCCAGTGCTCTGCAAGCTCTCCAGGACAACAGCAAATCTGGGGCTATGTGCTTTCTTTCGTTCTGAACAAGTGTTACTGTTTTCTGCACAAAAGCGATTCTGCGAAGCAATGTGAACACTTCTGCTTCCCAGGCACAGAGAAGGTGCTAGCAGGGAATTCTCTGCCTGCCTTTCCCCAGTGCTCTGCAAGCTCTCCAGGACAACATAAAATCTGGGGCTCTGTGCTTTCTTTCGTTCTGAACCAGTATTACTGTTTTCTGCACAAAAGCGATTCTGCGAAGCAATGTGAACACTTCTGCTTCCCAGGCACAGAGAAGGTGCTAGCAGGGAATTCTCTGCCTGCCTTTCCCCAGTGCTCTGCAAGCTCTCCAGGACAACATAAAATCTGGGGCTCTGTGCTTTCTTTCGTTCTGAACCAGTATTACTGTTTTCTGCACAAAAGCGATTCTGCGAAGCAATGTGAACACTTCTGCTTCCCAGGCACAGAGAAGGTGCTAGCAGGGAATTCTCTGCCTGCCTTTCCCCAGTGCTCTGCAAGCTCTCCAGGACAACAGCAAATCTGGGGCTCTGTGCCTCTTTCGTTCTGAACAAGTGTTACTGTTTTCTGCACAAAAGCGATTCTGCGAAGCAATGTGAACACTTCTGCTTCCCAGGCACAGAGAAGGTGCTAGCAGGGAATTCTCTGCCTGCCTTTCCCCAGTGCTCTGCAAGCTCTCCAGGACAACAGCAAATCTGGGGCTCTGTGCTTTCTTTCGTTCTGAACCAGTGTTACTGTTTTCTGCACAAAAGCGATTCTGCGAAGCAATGTGAACAGGCACAGAGAAGGTGCTAGCAGGGAATTCTCTGCCTGCCTTTCCCCAGTGCTCTGCAAGCTCTCCAGGACAACATAAAATCTGGGGCTCTGTGCTTTCTTTCGTTCTGAACCAGTATTACTGTTTTCTGCACAAAAGCGATTCTGCGAAGCAATGTGAACACTTCTGCTTCCCAGTTACAGAGAAGGTGCTAGCAGGGAATTCTCTGCCTGCCTTTCCCCAGTGCTCTGCAAGCTCTTCAGGACAACATAAAATCTGGGGCTCTGTGCTTTCTTTCGTTCTGAACCAGTATTACTGTTTTCTGCACAAAAGCGATTCTGCGAAGCAATGTGAACACTTCTGCTTCCCAGGCACAGAGAAGGTGCTAGCAGGGAATTCTCTGCCTGCCTTTCCCCAGTGCTCTGCAAGCTCTCCAGGACAACAGCAAATCTGGGGCTCTGTGCTTTCTTTCGTTCTGAACAAGTGTTACTGTTTTCTGCACAAAAGCGATTCTGCGAAGCAATGTGAACACTTCTGCTTCCCAGGCACAGAGAAGGTGCTAGCAGGGAATTCTCTGCCTGCCTTTCCCCAGTGCTCTGCAAGCTCTCCAGGACAATATAAAATCTGGCGCTCTGTGCTTTCTTTCGTTCTGAACAAGTGTTACTGTTTTCTGCACAAAAGCGATTCTGCGAAGCAATGTGAACACTTCTGCTTCCCAGGCACAGAGAAGGTGCTAGCAGGGAATTCTCTGCCTGCCTTTCCCCAGTGCTCTGCAAGCTCTCCAGGACAACAGCAAATCTGGGGCTCTGTGCTTTCTTTCGTTCTGAACAAGTGTTACTGTTTTCTGCACAAAAGCGATTCTGCGAAGCAAGGTGAACACTTCTGCTTCCCAGGCACAGAGAAGGTGCTAGCAGGGAATTCTCTGCCTGCCTTTCCCCAGTGCTCTGCAAGCTCTCCAGGACAACAGCAAATCTGGGGCTATGTGCTTTCTTTCGTTCTGAACAAGTGTTACTGTTTTCTGCACAAAAGCGATTCTGCGAAGCAATGTGAACACTTCTGCTTCCCAGGCACAGAGAAGGTGCTAGCAGGGAATTCTCTGCCTGCCTTTCCCCAGTGCTCTGCAAGCTCTCCAGGAAAACAGCAAATCTGGGGCTCTGTGCTTTCTTTCGTTCTGAACCAGTCTTACTGTTTTCTGCACAAAAGCGATTCTGCGAAGCAATGTGAACAGGCACAGAGAAGGTGCTAGCAGGGAATTCTCTGCCTGCCTTTCCCCAGTGCTCTGCAAGCTCTCCAGGACAACAGCAAATCTGGGGCTCTGTGCTTTCTTTCGTTCTGAACAAGTGTTACTGTTTTCTGCACAAAAGCGATTCTGCGAAGCAATGTGAACACTTCTGCTTCCCAGGCACAGAGAAGGTGCTAGCAGGGAATTCTCTGCCTGCCTTTCCCCAGTGCTCTGCAAGCTCTCCAGGACAACAGCAGATCTGGGGCTCTGTGCTTTCTTTCGTTCTGAACCAGTATTACTGTTTTCTGCACAAAAGCGATTCTGCGAAGCAATGTGAACACTTCTGCTTCCCAGGCACAGAGAAGGTGCTAGCAGGGAATTCTCTGCCTGCCTTTCCCCAGTGCTCTGCAAGCTCTCCAGGACAACAGCAAATCTGGGGCTCTGTGCTTTCTTTCATTCTGAACCAGTGTTACTGTTTTCTGCACAAAAGCGATTCTGCGAAGCAATGTGAACAGGCACAGAGAAGGTGCTAGCAGGGAATTCTCTGCCTGCCTTTCCCCAGTGCTCTGCAAGCTCTTCAGGACAACATAAAATCTGGGGCTCTGTGCTTTCTTTCGTTCTGAACAAGTGTTACTGTTTTCTGCACAAAAGCGATTCTGCGAAGCAATGTGAACACTTCTGCTTCCCAGGCACAGAGAAGGTGCTAGCAGGGAATTCTCTGCCTGCCTTTCCCCAGTGCTCTGCAAGCTCTCCAGGACAACAGCAAATCTGGGGCTCTGTGCTTTCTTTCGTTCTGAACCAGTGTTACTGTTTTCTGAACAAAAGCGATTCTGCGAAGCAAGGTGAACACTTCTGCTTCCCAGGCACAGAGAAGGTGCTAGCAGGGAATTCTCTGCCTGCCTTTCCCCAGTGCTCTGCAAGCTCTCCAGGACAACAGCAAATCTGGGGCTATGTGCTTTCTTTCGTTCTGAACAAGTGTTACTGTTTTCTGCACAAAAGCGATTCTGCGAAGCAATGTGAACACTTCTGCTTCCCAGGCACAGAGAAGGTGCTAGCAGGGAATTCTCTGCCTGCCTTTCCCCAGTGCTCTGCAAGCTCTCCAGGACAACATAAAATCTGGCGCTCTGTGCTTTCTTTCGTTCTGAACAAGTGTTACTGTTTTCTGCACAAAAGCGATTCTGCGAAGCAATGTGAACACTTCTGCTTCCCAGGCACAGAGAAGGTGCTAGCAGGGAATTCTCTGCCTGCCTTTCCCCAGTGCTCTGCAAGCTCTCCAGGACAACAGCAAATCTGGGGCTCTGTGCTTTCTTTCGTTCTGAACCAGTGTTACTGTTTTCTGCACAAAAGCGATTCTGCGAAGCAATGTGAACAGGCACAGAGAAGGTGCTAGCAGGGAATTCTCTGCCTGCCTTTCCCCAGTGCTCTGCAAGCTCTCCAGGACAACAGCAGATCTGGGGCTCTGTGCTTTCTTTCGTTCTGAACCAGTATTACTGTTTTCTGCACAAAAGCGATTCTGCGAAGCAATGGGAACACTTCTGCTTCCCAGGCACAGAGAAGGTGCTAGCAGGGAATTCTCTGCCTGCCTTTCCCCAGTGCTCTGCAAGCTCTCCAGGACAACAGCAAATCTGGCGCTCTGTGCTTTCTTTCGTTCTGAACCAGTGTTACTGTTTTCTGCACAAAAGCGATTCTGCGAAGCAATGTGAACAGGCACAGAGAAGGTGCTAGCAGGGAATTCTCTGCCTGCCTTTCCCCAGTGCTCTGCAAGCTCTTCAGGACAACATAAAATCTGGGGCTCTGTGCTTTCTTTCGTTCTGAACAAGTGTTACTGTTTTCTGCACAAAAGCGATTCTGCGAAGCAATGTGAACACTTCTGCTTCCCAGGCACAGAGAAGGTGCTAGCAGGGAATTCTCTGCCTGCCTTTCCCCAGTGCTCTGCAAGCTCTCCAGGACAACAGCAAATCTGGGGCTCTGTGCTTTCTTTCGTTCTGAACCAGTGTTACTGTTTTCTGCACAAAAGCGATTCTGCGAAGCAAGGTGAACACTTCTGCTTCCCAGGCACAGAGAAGGTGCTAGCAGGGAATTCTCTGCCTGCCTTTCCCCAGTGCTCTGCAAGCTCTCCAGGACAACAGCAAATCTGGGGCTATGTGCTTTCTTTCGTTCTGAACAAGTGTTACTGTTTTCTGCACAAAAGCGATTCTGCGAAGCAATGTGAACACTTCTGCTTCCCAGGCACAGAGAAGGTGCTAGCAGGGAATTCTCTGCCTGCCTTTCCCCAGTGCTCTGCAAGCTCTCCAGGACAACATAAAATCTGGGGCTCTGTGCTTTCTTTCGTTCTGAACAAGTGTTACTGTTTTCTGCACAAAAGCGATTCTGCGAAGCAATGTGAACACTTCTGCTTCCCAGGCACAGAGAAGGTGCTAGCAGGGAATTCTCTGCCTGCCTTTCCCCAGTGCTCTGCAAGCTCTCCAGGACAACAGCAAATCTGGGGCTCTGTGCTTTCTTTCGTTCTGAACCAGTGTTACTGTTTTCTGCACAAAAGCGATTCTGCGAAGCAATGTGAACAGGCACAGAGAAGGTGCTAGCAGGGAATTCTCTGCCTGCCTTTCCCCAGTGCTCTGCAAGCTCTCCAGGACAACATAAAATCTGGGGCTCTGTGCTTTCTTTCGTTCTGAACCAGTATTACTGTTTTCTGCACAAAAGCGATTCTGCGAAGCAATGTGAACACTTCTGCTTCCCAGGCACAGAGAAGGTGCTAGCAGGGAATTCTCTGCCTGCCTTTCCCCAGTGCTCTGCAAGCTCTCCAGGACAAAAGCAAATCTGGGGCTCTGTGCTTTCTTTCGTTCTGAACAAGTGTTACTGTTTTCTGCACAAAAGCGATTCTGCGAAGCAATGTGAACACTTCTGCTTCCCAGGCACAGAGAAGGTGCTAGCAGGGAATTCTCTGCCTGCCTTTCCCCAGTGCTCTGCAAGCTCTCCAGGACAACAGCAAATCTGGGGCTCTGTGCTTTCTTTCATTCTGAACCAGTGTTACTGTTTTCTGCACAAAAGCGATTCTGCGAAGCAATGTGAACAGGCACAGAGAAGGTGCTAGCAGGGAATTCTCTGCCTGCCTTTCCCCAGTGCTCTGCAAGCTCTCCAGGACAACATAAAATCTGGGGCTCTGTGCTTTCTTTCGTTCTGAACCAGTATTACTGTTTTCTGCACAAAAGCGATTCTGCGAAGCAATGTGAACACTTCTGCTTCCCAGGCACAGAGAAGGTGCTAGCAGGGAATTCTCTGCCTGCCTTTCCCCAGTGCTCTGCAAGCTCTCCAGGACAACATAAAATCTGGGTCTCTGTGCTTTCTTTCGTTCTGAACCAGTCTTACTGTTTTCTGCACAAAAGCGATTCTGCGAAGCAATGTGAACACTTCTGCTTCCCAGGCACAGAGAAGGTGCTAGCAGGGAATTCTCTGCCTGCCTTTCCCCAGTGCTCTGCAAGCTCTCCAGGACAACAGCAAATCTGGGGCTCTGTGCTTTCTTTCGTTCTGAACAAGTGTTACTGTTTTCTGCACAAAAGCGATTCTGCGAAGCAATGTGAACACTTCTGCTTCCCAGGCACAGAGAAGGTGCTAGCAGGGAATTCTCTGCCTGCCTTTCCCCAGTGCTCTGCAAGCTCTCCAGGACAATATAAAATCTGGCGCTCTGTGCTTTCTTTCGTTCTGAACAAGTGTTACTGTTTTCTGCACAAAAGCGATTCTGCGAAGCAATGTGAACACTTCTGCTTCCCAGGCACAGAGAAGGTGCTAGCAGGGAATTCTCTGCCTGCCTTTCCCCAGTGCTCTGCAAGCTCTCCAGGACAACAGCAAATCTGGCGCTCTGTGCTTTCTTTCGTTCTGAACAAGTGTTACTGTTTTCTGCACAAAAGCGATTCTGCGAAGCAAGGTGAACACTTCTGCTTCCCAGGCACAGAGAAGGTGCTAGCAGGGAATTCTCTGCCTGCCTTTCCCCAGTGCTCTGCAAGCTCTCCAGGACAACAGCAAATCTGGGGCTATGTGCTTTCTTTCGTTCTGAACAAGTGTTACTGTTTTCTGCACAAAAGCGATTCTACGAAGCAAGGTGAACACTTCTGCTTCCCAGGCACAGAGAAGGTGCTAGCAGGGAATTCTCTGCCTGCCTTTCCCCAGTGCTCTGCAAGCTCTCCAGGACAACATAAAATCTGGGGCTCTGTGCTTTCTTTCGTTCTGAACAAGTGTTACTGTTTTCTGCACAAAAGAGATTCTGCGAAGTAATGTGAACACGTCTGCTTCCCAGGCACAGAGAAGGTGCTAGCAGGGAATTCTCTGCCTGCCTTTCCCCAGTGCTCTGCAAGCTCTCCAGGACAACATAAAATCTGGGGCTCTGTGCTTTCTTTCGTTCTGAACAAGTGTTACTGTTTTCTGCACAAAAGCGATTCTGCGAAGCAATGTGAACACTTCTGCTTCCCAGGCACAGAGAAGGTGCTAGCAGGGAATTCTCTGCCTGCCTTTCCCCAGTGCTCTGCAAGCTCTCCAGGACAACAGCAATTCTGGGGCTCTGTGCTTTCTTTCGTTCTGAACAAGTGTTACTGTTTTCTGCACAAAAGCGATTCTGCGAAGCAATGTGAACACTTCTGCTTCCCAGGCACAGAGAAGGTGCTAGCAGGGAATTCTCTGCCTGCCTTTCCCCAGTGCTCTGCAAGCTCTCCAGGACAACATAAAATCTGGGGCTCTGTGCTTTCTTTCGTTCTGAACAAGTGTTACTGTTTTCTGCACAAAAGCGATTCTGCGAAGCAATGTGAACACTTCTGCTTCCCAGGCACAGAGAAGGTGCTAGCAGGGAATTCTCCGCCTGCCTTTCCCCAGTGCTCTGCAAGCTCTCCAGGACAACAGCAAATCTGGGGCTCTGTGCTTTCTTTCGTTCTGAACTAGTATTACTGTTTTCTGCACAAAAGCGATTCTGCGAACCAATGTGAACAGGCACAGAGAAGGTTCTAGCAGGGAATTCTCTGCCTGCCTTTCCCCAGTGCTCTGCAAGCTCTCCAGGACAACATAAAATCTGGGGCTCTGTGCTTTCTTTCGTTCTGAACAAGTGTTACTGTTTTCTGCACAAAAGCGATTCTGCGAAGCAATGTGAACACTTCTGCTTCCCAGGCACAGAGAAGGTGCTAGCAGGGAATTCTCTGCCTGCCTTTCCCCAGTGCTCTGCAAGCTCTCCAGGAAAACAGCAAATCTGGGGCTCTGTGCTTTCTTTCGTTCTGAACAAGTGTTACTGTTTTCTGCACAAAAGCGATTCTGCGAAGCAATGTGAACAGGCACAGAGAAGGTGCTAGCAGGGAATTCTCTGCCTGCCTTTCCCCAGTGCTCTGCAAGCTCTCCAGGACAACAGCAAATCTGGGGCTCTGTGCTTTCTTTCGTTCTGAACAAGTGTTACTGTTTTCTGCACAAAAGCGATTCTGCGAAGCAATGTGAACACTTCTGCTTCCCAGGCACAGAGAAGGTGCTAGCAGGGAATTCTCTGCCTGCCTTTCCCCAGTGCTCTGCAAGCTCTCCAGGACAACATAAAATCTGGGGCTCTGTGCTTTCTTTCGTTCTGAACCAGTATTACTGTTTTCTGCACAAAAGCGATTCTGCGAAGCAATGTGAACACTTCTGCTTCCCAGGCACAGAGAAGGTGCTAGCAGGGAATTCTCTGCCTGCCTTTCCCCAGTGCTCTGCAAGCTCTCCAGGACAATATAAAATCTGGCGCTCTGTGCTTTCTTTCGTTCTGAACAAGTTTTACTGTTTTCTGCACAAAAGCGATTCTGCGAAGCAAGGTGAACACTTCTGCTTCCCAGGCACAGAGAAGGTGCTAGCAGGGAATTCTCTGCCTGCCTTTCCCCAGTGCTCTGCAAGCTCTCCAGGACAACAGCAAATCTGGGGCTATGTGCTTTCTTTCGTTCTGAACAAGTGTTACTGTTTTCTGCACAAAAGCGATTCTGCGAAGCAATGTGAACACTTCTGCTTCCCAGGCACAGAGAAGGTGCTAGCAGGGAATTCTCTGCCTGCCTTTCCCCAGTGCTCTGCAAGCTCTCCAGGAAAACAGCAAATCTGGGGCTCTGTGCTTTCTTTCGTTCTGAACCAGTCTTACTGTTTTCTGCACAAAAGCGATTCTGCGAAGCAATGTGAACAGGCACAGAGAAGGTGCTAGCAGGGAATTCTCTGCCTGCCTTTCCCCAGTGCTCTGCAAGCTCTCCAGGACAACAGCAAATCTGGGGCTCTGTGCTTTCTTTCGTTCTGAACAAGTGTTACTGTTTTCTGCACAAAAGCGATTCTGCGAAGCAATGTGAACACTTCTGCTTCCCAGGCACAGAGAAGGTGCTAGCAGGGAATTCTCTGCCTGCCTTTCCCCAGTGCTCTGCAAGCTCTCCAGGACAACAGCAAATCTGGGGCTCTGTGCTTTCTTTCATTCTGAACCAGTGTTACTGTTTTCTGCACAAAAGCGATTCTGCGAAGCAATGTGAACAGGCACAGAGAAGGTGCTAGCAGGGAATTCTCTGCCTGCCTTTCCCCAGTGCTCTGCAAGCTCTTCAGGACAACATAAAATCTGGGGCTCTGTGCTTTCTTTCGTTCTGAACAAGTGTTACTGTTTTCTGCACAAAAGCGATTCTGCGAAGCAATGTGAACACTTCTGCTTCCCAGGCACAGAGAAGGTGCTAGCAGGGAATTCTCTGCCTGCCTTTCCCCAGTGCTCTGCAAGCTCTCCAGGACAACAGCAAATCTGGGGCTCTGTGCTTTCTTTCGTTCTGAACCAGTGTTACTGTTTTCTGAACAAAAGCGATTCTGCGAAGCAAGGTGAACACTTCTGCTTCCCAGGCACAGAGAAGGTGCTAGCAGGGAATTCTCTGCCTGCCTTTCCCCAGTGCTCTGCAAGCTCTCCAGGACAACAGCAAATCTGGGGCTATGTGCTTTCTTTCGTTCTGAACAAGTGTTACTGTTTTCTGCACAAAAGCGATTCTGCGAAGCAATGTGAACACTTCTGCTTCCCAGGCACAGAGAAGGTGCTAGCAGGGAATTCTCTGCCTGCCTTTCCCCAGTGCTCTGCAAGCTCTCCAGGACAACATAAAATCTGGCGCTCTGTGCTTTCTTTCGTTCTGAACAAGTGTTACTGTTTTCTGCACAAAAGCGATTCTGCGAAGCAATGTGAACACTTCTGCTTCCCAGGCACAGAGAAGGTGCTAGCAGGGAATTCTCTGCCTGCCTTTCCCCAGTGCTCTGCAAGCTCTCCAGGACAACAGCAAATCTGGGGCTCTGTGCTTTCTTTCGTTCTGAACCAGTGTTACTGTTTTCTGCACAAAAGCGATTCTGCGAAGCAATGTGAACAGGCACAGAGAAGGTGCTAGCAGGGAATTCTCTGCCTGCCTTTCCCCAGTGCTCTGCAAGCTCTCCAGGACAACAGCAGATCTGGGGCTCTGTGCTTTCTTTCGTTCTGAACCAGTATTACTGTTTTCTGCACAAAAGCGATTCTGCGAAGCAATGGGAACACTTCTGCTTCCCAGGCACAGAGAAGGTGCTAGCAGGGAATTCTCTGCCTGCCTTTCCCCAGTGCTCTGCAAGCTCTCCAGGACAACAGCAAATCTGGCGCTCTGTGCTTTCTTTCGTTCTGAACCAGTGTTACTGTTTTCTGCACAAAAGCGATTCTGCGAAGCAATGTGAACAGGCACAGAGAAGGTGCTAGCAGGGAATTCTCTGCCTGCCTTTCCCCAGTGCTCTGCAAGCTCTTCAGGACAACATAAAATCTGGGGCTCTGTGCTTTCTTTCGTTCTGAACAAGTGTTACTGTTTTCTGCACAAAAGCGATTCTGCGAAGCAATGTGAACACTTCTGCTTCCCAGGCACAGAGAAGGTGCTAGCAGGGAATTCTCTGCCTGCCTTTCCCCAGTGCTCTGCAAGCTCTCCAGGACAACAGCAAATCTGGGGCTCTGTGCTTTCTTTCGTTCTGAACCAGTGTTACTGTTTTCTGCACAAAAGCGATTCTGCGAAGCAAGGTGAACACTTCTGCTTCCCAGGCACAGAGAAGGTGCTAGCAGGGAATTCTCTGCCTGCCTTTCCCCAGTGCTCTGCAAGCTCTCCAGGACAACAGCAAATCTGGGGCTATGTGCTTTCTTTCGTTCTGAACAAGTGTTACTGTTTTCTGCACAAAAGCGATTCTGCGAAGCAATGTGAACACTTCTGCTTCCCAGGCACAGAGAAGGTGCTAGCAGGGAATTCTCTGCCTGCCTTTCCCCAGTGCTCTGCAAGCTCTCCAGGACAACATAAAATCTGGGGCTCTGTGCTTTCTTTCGTTCTGAACAAGTGTTACTGTTTTCTGCACAAAAGCGATTCTGCGAAGCAATGTGAACACTTCTGCTTCCCAGGCACAGAGAAGGTGCTAGCAGGGAATTCTCTGCCTGCCTTTCCCCAGTGCTCTGCAAGCTCTCCAGGACAACAGCAAATCTGGGGCTCTGTGCTTTCTTTCGTTCTGAACCAGTGTTACTGTTTTCTGCACAAAAGCGATTCTGCGAAGCAATGTGAACAGGCACAGAGAAGGTGCTAGCAGGGAATTCTCTGCCTGCCTTTCCCCAGTGCTCTGCAAGCTCTCCAGGACAACATAAAATCTGGGGCTCTGTGCTTTCTTTCGTTCTGAACCAGTATTACTGTTTTCTGCACAAAAGCGATTCTGCGAAGCAATGTGAACACTTCTGCTTCCCAGGCACAGAGAAGGTGCTAGCAGGGAATTCTCTGCCTGCCTTTCCCCAGTGCTCTGCAAGCTCTCCAGGACAACATAAAATCTGGGGCTCTGTGCTTTCTTTCGTTCTGAACCAGTATTACTGTTTTCTGCACAAAAGCGATTCTGCGAAGCAATGTGAACACTTCTGCTTCCCAGGCACAGAGAAGGTGCTAGCAGGGAATTCTCTGCCTGCCTTTCCCCAGTGCTCTGCAAGCTCTCCAGGACAAAAGCAAATCTGGGGCTCTGTGCTTTCTTTCGTTCTGAACAAGTGTTACTGTTTTCTGCACAAAAGCGATTCTGCGAAGCAATGTGAACACTTCTGCTTCCCAGGCACAGAGAAGGTGCTAGCAGGGAATTCTCTGCCTGCCTTTCCCCAGTGCTCTGCAAGCTCTCCAGGACAACAGCAAATCTGGGGCTCTGTGCTTTCTTTCATTCTGAACCAGTGTTACTGTTTTCTGCACAAAAGCGATTCTGCGAAGCAATGTGAACAGGCACAGAGAAGGTGCTAGCAGGGAATTCTCTGCCTGCCTTTCCCCAGTGCTCTGCAAGCTCTCCAGGACAACATAAAATCTGGGGCTCTGTGCTTTCTTTCGTTCTGAACCAGTATTACTGTTTTCTGCACAAAAGCGATTCTACGAAGCAATGTGAACACTTCTGCTTCCCAGGCACAGAGAAGGTGCTAGCAGGGAATTCTCTGCCTGCCTTTCCCCAGTGCTCTGCAAGCTCTCCAGGACAACATAAAATCTGGGTCTCTGTGCTTTCTTTCGTTCTGAACCAGTCTTACTGTTTTCTGCACAAAAGCGATTCTGCGAAGCAATGTGAACACTTCTGCTTCCCAGGCACAGAGAAGGTGCTAGCAGGGAATTCTCTGCCTGCCTTTCCCCAGTGCTCTGCAAGCTCTCCAGGACAACAGCAAATCTGGGGCTCTGTGCTTTCTTTCGTTCTGAACAAGTGTTACTGTTTTCTGCACAAAAGCGATTCTGCGAAGCAATGTGAACACTTCTGCTTCCCAGGCACAGAGAAGGTGCTAGCAGGGAATTCTCTGCCTGCCTTTCCCCAGTGCTCTGCAAGCTCTCCAGGACAATATAAAATCTGGCGCTCTGTGCTTTCTTTCGTTCTGAACAAGTGTTACTGTTTTCTGCACAAAAGCGATTCTGCGAAGCAATGTGAACACTTCTGCTTCCCAGGCACAGAGAAGGTGCTAGCAGGGAATTCTCTGCCTGCCTTTCCCCAGTGCTCTGCAAGCTCTCCAGGACAACAGCAAATCTGGCGCTCTGTGCTTTCTTTCGTTCTGAACAAGTGTTACTGTTTTCTGCACAAAAGCGATTCTGCGAAGCAAGGTGAACACTTCTGCTTCCCAGGCACAGAGAAGGTGCTAGCAGGGAATTCTCTGCCTGCCTTTCCCCAGTGCTCTGCAAGCTCTCCAGGACAACAGCAAATCTGGGGCTATGTGCTTTCTTTCGTTCTGAACAAGTGTTACTGTTTTCTGCACAAAAGCGATTCTACGAAGCAAGGTGAACACTTCTGCTTCCCAGGCACAGAGAAGGTGCTAGCAGGGAATTCTCTGCCTGCCTTTCCCCAGTGCTCTGCAAGCTCTCCAGGACAACATAAAATCTGGGGCTCTGTGCTTTCTTTCGTTCTGAACAAGTGTTACTGTTTTCTGCACAAAAGAGATTCTGCGAAGTAATGTGAACACGTCTGCTTCCCAGGCACAGAGAAGGTGCTAGCAGGGAATTCTCTGCCTGCCTTTCCCCAGTGCTCTGCAAGCTCTCCAGGACAACATAAAATCTGGGGCTCTGTGCTTTCTTTCGTTCTGAACAAGTGTTACTGTTTTCTGCACAAAAGCGATTCTGCGAAGCAATGTGAACACTTCTGCTTCCCAGGCACAGAGAAGGTGCTAGCAGGGAATTCTCTGCCTGCCTTTCCCCAGTGCTCTGCAAGCTCTCCAGGACAACAGCAATTCTGGGGCTCTGTGCTTTCTTTCGTTCTGAACAAGTGTTACTGTTTTCTGCACAAAAGCGATTCTGCGAAGCAATGTGAACACTTCTGCTTCCCAGGCACAGAGAAGGTGCTAGCAGGGAATTCTCTGCCTGCCTTTCCCCAGTGCTCTGCAAGCTCTCCAGGACAACATAAAATCTGGGGCTCTGTGCTTTCTTTCGTTCTGAACAAGTGTTACTGTTTTCTGCACAAAAGCGATTCTGCGAAGCAATGTGAACACTTCTGCTTCCCAGGCACAGAGAAGGTGCTAGCAGGGAATTCTCCGCCTGCCTTTCCCCAGTGCTCTGCAAGCTCTCCAGGACAACAGCAAATCTGGGGCTCTGTGCTTTCTTTCGTTCTGAACTAGTATTACTGTTTTCTGCACAAAAGCGATTCTGCGAACCAATGTGAACAGGCACAGAGAAGGTTCTAGCAGGGAATTCTCTGCCTGCCTTTCCCCAGTGCTCTGCAAGCTCTCCAGGACAACATAAAATCTGGGGCTCTGTGCTTTCTTTCGTTCTGAACAAGTGTTACTGTTTTCTGCACAAAAGCGATTCTGCGAAGCAATGTGAACACTTCTGCTTCCCAGGCACAGAGAAGGTGCTAGCAGGGAATTCTCTGCCTGCCTTTCCCCAGTGCTCTGCAAGCTCTCCAGGAAAACAGCAAATCTGGGGCTCTGTGCTTTCTTTCGTTCTGAACAAGTGTTACTGTTTTCTGCACAAAAGCGATTCTGCGAAGCAATGTGAACAGGCACAGAGAAGGTGCTAGCAGGGAATTCTCTGCCTGCCTTTCCCCAGTGCTCTGCAAGCTCTCCAGGACAACAGCAAATCTGGGGCTCTGTGCTTTCTTTCGTTCTGAACAAGTGTTACTGTTTTCTGCACAAAAGCGATTCTGCGAAGCAATGTGAACACTTCTGCTTCCCAGGCACAGAGAAGGTGCTAGCAGGGAATTCTCTGCCTGCCTTTCCCCAGTGCTCTGCAAGCTCTCCAGGACAACATAAAATCTGGGGCTCTGTGCTTTCTTTCGTTCTGAACCAGTATTACTGTTTTCTGCACAAAAGCGATTCTGCGAAGCAATGTGAACACTTCTGCTTCCCAGGCACAGAGAAGGTGCTAGCAGGGAATTCTCTGCCTGCCTTTCCCCAGTGCTCTGCAAGCTCTCCAGGACAATATAAAATCTGGCGCTCTGTGCTTTCTTTCGTTCTGAACAAGTTTTACTGTTTTCTGCACAAAAGCGATTCTGCGAAGCAATGTGAACACTTCTGCTTCCCAGGCACAGAGAAGGTGCTAGCAGGGAATTCTCTGCCTGCCTTTCCCCAGTGCTCTGCAAGCTCTCCAGGACAACATAAAATCTGGGGCTCTGTGCTTTCTTTCGTTCTGAACAAGTGTTACTGTTTTCTGCACAAAAGCGATTCTGCGAAGCAATGTGAACACTTCTGCTTCCCAGGCACAGAGAAGGTGCTAGCAGGGAATTCTCTGCCTGCCTTTCCCCAGTGCTCTGCAAGCTCTCCAGGAAAACAGCAAATCTGGGGCTCTGTGCTTTCTTTCGTTCTGAACCAGTCTTACTGTTTTCTGCACAAAAGCGATTCTGCGAAGCAATGTGAACACTTCTGCTTCCCAGGCACAGAGAAGGTGCTAGCAGGGAATTCTCTGCCTGCCTTTCCCCAGTGCTCTGCAAGCTCTCCAGGACAACAGCAAATCTGGGGCTCTGTGCTTTCTTTCGTTCTGAACAAGTGTTACTGTTTTCTGCACAAAAGCGATTCTGCGAAGCAATGTGAACACTTCTGCTTCCCAGGCACAGAGAAGGTGCTAGCAGGGAATTCTCTGCCTGCCTTTCCCCAGTGCTCTGCAAGCTCTCCAGGACAATATAAAATCTGGCGCTCTGTGCTTTCTTTCGTTCTGAACAAGTTTTACTGTTTTCTGCACAAAAGCGATTCTGCGAAGCAATGTGAACACTTCTGCTTCCCAGGCACAGAGAAGGTGCTAGCAGGGAATTCTCTGCCTGCCTTTCCCCAGTGCTCTGCAAGCTCTCCAGGACAACATAAAATCTGGGGCTCTGTGCTTTCTTTCGTTCTGAACAAGTGTTACTGTTTTCTGCACAAAAGCGATTCTGCGAAGCAATGTGAACACTTCTGCTTCCCAGGCACAGAGAAGGTGCTAGCAGGGAATTCTCTGCCTGCCTTTCCCCAGTGCTCTGCAAGCTCTCCAGGAAAACAGCAAATCTGGGGCTCTGTGCTTTCTTTCGTTCTGAACCAGTATTACTGTTTTCTGCACAAAAGCGATTCTGCGAAGCAATGTGAACACTTCTGCTTCCCAGGCACAGAGAAGGTGCTAGCAGGGAATTCTCTGCCTGCCTTTCCCCAGTGCTCTGCAAGCTCTCCAGGACAACAGCAAATCTGGCGCTCTGTGCTTTCTTTCGTTCTGAACCAGTGTTACTGTTTTCTGCACAAAAGCGATTCTGCGAAGCAATGTGAACAGGCACAGAGAAGGTGCTAGCAGGGAATTCTCTGCCTGCCTTTCCCCAGTGCTCTGCAAGCTCTCCAGGACAACATAAAATCTGGGGCTCTGTGCTTTCTTTCGTTCTGAACCAGTATTACTGTTTTCTGCACAAAAGCGATTCTGCGAAGCAATGTGAACACTTCTGCTTCCCAGTTACAGAGAAGGTGCTAGCAGGGAATTCTCTGCCTGCCTTTCCCCAGTGCTCTGCAAGCTCATCAGTACAACATAAAATCTGGGGCTCTGTGCTTTCTTTCGTTCTGAACCAGTCTTACTGTTTTCTGCACAAAAGCGATTCTGCGAAGCAATGTGAACACTTCTGCTTCCCAGGCACAGAGAAGGTGCTAGCAGGGAATTCTCTGCCTGCCTTTCCCCAGTGCTCTGCAAGCTCTCCAGGACAACAGCAAATCTGGGGCTCTGTGCTTTCTTTCGTTCTGAACAAGTGTTACTGTTTTCTGCACAAAAGCGATTCTGCGAAGCAATGTGAACACTTCTGCTTCCCAGGCACAGAGAAGGTGCTAGCAGGGAATTCTCTGCCTGCCTTTCCCCAGTGCTCTGCAAGCTCTCCAGGACAATATAAAATCTGGCGCTCTGTGCTTTCTTTCGTTCTGAACAAGTGTTACTGTTTTCTGCACAAAAGCGATTCTGCGAAGCAATGTGAACACTTCTGCTTCCCAGGCACAGAGAAGGTGCTAGCAGGGAATTCTCTGCCTGCCTTTCCCCAGTGCTCTGCAAGCTCTCCAGGACAACAGCAAATCTGGGGCTCTGTGCTTTCTTTCGTTCTGAACAAGTGTTACTGTTTTCTGCACAAAAGCGATTCTGCGAAGCAAGGTGAACACTTCTGCTTCCCAGGCACAGAGAAGGTGCTAGCAGGGAATTCTCTGCCTGCCTTTCCCCAGTGCTCTGCAAGCTCTCCAGGACAACAGCAAATCTGGGGCTATGTGCTTTCTTTCGTTCTGAACAAGTGTTACTGTTTTCTGCACAAAAGCGATTCTGCGAAGCAATGTGAACACTTCTGCTTCCCAGGCACAGAGAAGGTGCTAGCAGGGAATTCTCTGCCTGCCTTTCCCCAGTGCTCTGCAAGCTCTCCAGGACAACATAAAATCTGGGGCTCTGTGCTTTCTTTCGTTCTGAACCAGTATTACTGTTTTCTGCACAAAAGCGATTCTGCGAAGCAATGTGAACACTTCTGCTTCCCAGGCACAGAGAAGGTGCTAGCAGGGAATTCTCTGCCTGCCTTTCCCCAGTGCTCTGCAAGCTCTTCAGGACAACATAAAATCTGGGGCTCTGTGCTTTCTTTCGTTCTGAACCAGTATTACTGTTTTCTGCACAAAAGCGATTCTGCGAAGCAATGTGAACACTTCTGCTTCCCAGGCACAGAGAAGGTGCTAGCAGGGAATTCTCTGCCTGCCTTTCCCCAGTGCTCTGCAAGCTCTCCAGGACAACATAAAATCTGGGGCTCTGTGCTTTCTTTCGTTCTGAACAAGTGTTACTGTTTTCTGCACAAAAGCGATTCTGCGAAGCAATGTGAACACTTCTGCTTCCCAGGCACAGAGAAGGTGCTAGCAGGGAATTCTCTGCCTGCCTTTCCCCAGTGCTCTGCAAGCTCTCCAGGACAACAGCAAATCTGGGGCTCTGTGCTTTCTTTCGTTCTGAACCAGTGTTACTGTTTTCTGCACAAAAGCGATTCTGCGAAGCAATGTGAACAGGCACAGAGAAGGTGCTAGCAGGGAATTCTCTGCCTGCCTTTCCCCAGTGCTCTGCAAGCTCTCCAGGACAACATAAAATCTGGGGCTCTGTGCTTTCTTTCGTTCTGAACCAGTATTACTGTTTTCTGCACAAAAGCGATTCTGCGAAGCAATGTGAACACTTCTGCTTCCCAGGCACAGAGAAGGTGCTAGCAGGGAATTCTCTGCCTGCCTTTCCCCAGTGCTCTGCAAGCTCTCCAGGACAACATAAAATCTGGGGCTCTGTGCTTTCTTTCGTTCTGAACAAGTGTTACTGTTTTCTGCACAAAAGCGATTCTGCGAAGCAATGTGAACACTTCTGCTTCCCAGGCACAGAGAAGGTGCTAGCAGGGAATTCTCTGCCTGCCTTTCCCCAGTGCTCTGCAAGCTCTCCAGGACAACAGCAAATCTGGGGCTCTGTGCTTTCTTTCGTTCTGAACAAGTGTTACTGTTTTCTGCACAAAAGCGATTCTGCGAAGCAAGGTGAACACTTCTGCTTCCCAGGCACAGAGAAGGTGCTAGCAGGGAATTCTCTGCCTGCCTTTCCCCAGTGCTCTGCAAGCTCTCCAGGACAACAGCAAATCTGGGGCTATGTGCTTTCTTTCGTTCTGAACAAGTGTTACTGTTTTCTGCACAAAAGCGATTCTACGAAGCAAGGTGAACACTTCTGCTTCCCAGGCACAGAGAAGGTGCTAGCAGGGAATTCTCTGCCTGCCTTTCCCCAGTGCTCTGCAAGCTCTCCAGGACAACATAAAATCTGGGGCTCTGTGCTTTCTTTCGTTCTGAACAAGTGTTACTGTTTTCTGCACAAAAGCGATTCTGCGAAGTAATGTGAACACTTCTGCTTCCCAGGCACAGAGAAGGTGCTAGCAGGGAATTCTCTGCCTGCCTTTCCCCAGTGCTCTGCAAGCTCTCCAGGACAACAGCAAATCTGGGGCTCTGTGCTTTCTTTCGTTCTGAACAAGTGTTACTGTTTTCTGCACAAAAGCGATTCTGCGAAGCAAGGTGAACACTTCTGCTTCCCAGGCACAGAGAAGGTGCTAGCAGGGAATTCTCTGCCTGCCTTTCCCCAGTGCTCTGCAAGCTCTCCAGGACAACAGCAAATCTGGGGCTCTGTGCTTTCTTTCGTTCTGAACAAGTGTTACTGTTTTCTGCACAAAAGCGATTCTGCGAAGCAATGTGAACACTTCTGCTTCCCAGGCACAGAGAAGGTGCTAGCAGGGAATTCTCTGCCTGCCTTTCCCCAGTGCTCTGCAAGCTCTCCAGGACAACAGCAAATCTGGGGCTCTGTGCTTTCTTTCGTTCTGAACTAGTATTACTGTTTTCTGCACAAAAGCGATTCTGCGAACCAATGTGAACAGGCACAGAGAAGGTTCTAGCAGGGAATTCTCTGCCTGCCTTTCCCCAGTGCTCTGCAAGCTCTCCAGGACAACATAAAATCTGGGGCTCTGTGCTTTCTTTCGTTCTGAACAAGTGTTACTGTTTTCTGCACAAAAGCGATTCTGCGAAGCAATGTGAACACTTCTGCTTCCCAGGCACAGAGAAGGTGCTAGCAGGGAATTCTCTGCCTGCCTTTCCCCAGTGCTCTGCAAGCTCTCCAGGAAAACAGCAAATCTGGGGCTCTGTGCTTTCTTTCGTTCTGAACAAGTGTTACTGTTTTCTGCACAAAAGCGATTCTGCGAAGCAATGTGAACAGGCACAGAGAAGGTGCTAGCAGGGAATTCTCTGCCTGCCTTTCCCCAGTGCTCTGCAAGCTCTCCAGGACAACAGCAAATCTGGGGCTCTGTGCTTTCTTTCGTTCTGAACAAGTGTTACTGTTTTCTGCACAAAAGCGATTCTGCGAAGCAATGTGAACACTTCTGCTTCCCAGGCACAGAGAAGGTGCTAGCAGGGAATTCTCTGCCTGCCTTTCCCCAGTGCTCTGCAAGCTCTCCAGGACAACATAAAATCTGGGGCTCTGTGCTTTCTTTCGTTCTGAACCAGTATTACTGTTTTCTGCACAAAAGCGATTCTGCGAAGCAATGTGAACACTTCTGCTTCCCAGGCACAGAGAAGGTGCTAGCAGGGAATTCTCTGCCTGCCTTTCCCCAGTGCTCTGCAAGCTCTCCAGGACAACAGCAAATCTGGGGCTCTGTGCTTTCTTTCGTTCTGAACAAGTGTTACTGTTTTCTGCACAAAAGCGATTCTGCGAAGCAATGTGAACACTTCTGCTTCCCAGGCACAGAGAAGGTGCTAGCAGGGAATTCTCTGCCTGCCTTTCCCCAGTGCTCTGCAAGCTCTCCAGGACAATATAAAATCTGGGGCTCTGTGCTTTCTTTCGTTCTGAACAAGTGTTACTGTTTTCTGCACAAAAGCGATTCTGCGAAGCAATGTGAACACTTCTGCTTCCCAGGCACAGAGAAGGTGCTAGCAGGGAATTCTCTGCCTGCCTTTCCCCAGTGCTCTGCAAGCTCTCCAGGACAACAGCAAATCTGGGGCTCTGTGCTTTCTTTCGTTCTGAACAAGTGTTACTGTTTTCTGCACAAAAGCGATTCTGCGAAGCAAGGTGAACACTTCTGCTTCCCAGGCACAGAGAAGGTGCTAGCAGGGAATTCTCTGCCTGCCTTTCCCCAGTGCTCTGCAAGCTCTCCAGGACAACAGCAAATCTGGGGCTCTGTGCTTTCTTTCGTTCTGAACAAGTGTTACTGTTTTCTGCACAAAAGCGATTCTACGAAGCAATGTGAACACTTCTGCTTCCCAGGCACAGAGAAGGTGCTAGCAGGGAATTCTCTGCCTGCCTTTCCCCAGTGCTCTGCAAGCTCTCCAGGACAACAGCAAATCTGGGGCTCTGTGCTTTCTTTCGTTCTGAACAAGTTTTACTGTTTTCTGCACAAAAGCGATTCTGCGAAGCAATGTGAACACTTCTGCTTCCCAGGCACAGAGAAGGTGCTAGCAGGGAATTCTCTGCCTGCCTTTCCCCAGTGCTCTGCAAGCTCTCCAGGACAATATAAAATCTGGCGCTCTGTGCTTTCTTTCGTTCTGAACAAGTTTTACTGTTTTCTGCACAAAAGCGATTCTGCGAAGCAATGTGAACAGGCACAGAGAAGGTGCTAGCAGGGAATTCTCTGCCTGCCTTTCCCCAGTGCTCTGCAAGCTCTCCAGGACAACAGCAAATCTGGGGCTCTGTGCTTTCTTTCGTTCTGAACAAGTGTTACTGTTTTCTGCACAAAAGCGATTCTGCGAAGCAATGTGAACACTTCTGCTTCCCAGGCACAGAGAAGGTGCTAGCAGGGAATTCTCTGCCTGCCTTTCCCCAGTGCTCTGCAAGCTCTCCAGGACAATATAAAATCTGGGGCTCTGTGCTTTCTTTCGTTCTGAACCAGTGTTACTGTTTTCTGCACAAAAGCAATTCTGCGAACCAATGTGAACACGCACAGAGAAGGTTCTAGAAGGGAACTCTCTGCCTGCCTTTCCCCAGTGCTCTGCAAGCTCTCCAGGACAACAGCAAATCTGGGGCTCTGTGCTTTCTTTCGTTCTGAACCAGTATTACTGTTTTCTGCACAAAAGCGATTCTGCGAAGCAATGTGAACACTTCTGCTTCCCAGGCACAGAGAAGGTGCTAGCAGGGAATTCTCTGCCTGCCTTTCCCCAGTGCTCTGCAAGCTCTCCAGGACAACAGCAAATCTGGGGCTCTGTGCTTTCTTTCGTTCTGAACAAGTGTTACTGTTTTCTGCACAAAAGCGATTCTGCGAAGCAATGTGAACACTTCTGCTTCCCAGGCACAGAGAAGGTGCTAGCAGGGAATTCTCTGCCTGCCTTTCCCCAGTGCTCTGCAAGCTCTCCAGGACAACAGCAAATCTGGGGCTCTGTGCTTTCTTTCGTTCTGAACAAGTGTTACTGTTTTCTGCACAAAAGCGATTCTGCGAAGCAATGTGAACACTTCTGCTTCCCAGGCACAGAGAAGGTGCTAGCAGGGAATTCTCTGCCTGCCTTTCCCCAGTGCTCTGCAAGCTCTCCAGGACAACATAAAATCTGGGGCTCTGTGCTTTCTTTCGTTCTGAACAAGTGTTACTGTTTTCTGCACAAAAGCGATTCTGCGAAGCAATGTGAACACTTCTGCTTCCCAGGCACAGAGAAGGTGCTAGAAGGGAATTCTCTGCCTGCCTTTCCCCAGTGCTCTGCAAGCTCTCCAGGACAACAGCAATTCTGGGGCTCTGTGCTTTCTTTCGTTCTGAACAAGTGTTACTGTTTTCTGCACAAAAGCGATTCTACGAAGCAAGGTGAACACTTGTGCTTCCCAGGCACAGAGAAGTTGATAGCAGGGAATTCTCTGCCTGCCTTTCCCCAGTGCTCTGCAAGCTCTCCAGGACAACATAAAATCTGGGGCTCTGTGCTTTCTTTCGTTCTGAACAAGTGTTAGTGTTTTCTGCACAAAAGCGATTCTGCGAAGCAATGTGAACACTTCTGCTTCCCAGGCACAGAGAAGGTGCTAGCAGGGAATTCTCTGCCTGCCTTTCCCCAGTGCTCTGCAAGCTCTCCAGGACAACAGCAAATCTGGGGCTCTGTGCTTTCTTTCGTTCTGAACAAGTTTTACTGTTTTCTGCACAAAAGCGATTCTGCGAAGCAATGTGAACAGGCACAGAGAAGGTGCTAGCAGGGAATTCTCTGCCTGCCTTTCCCCAGTGCTCTGCAAGCTCTCCAGGACAACATAAAATCTGGGGCTCTGTGTTTTCTTTCGTTCTGAACAAGTGTTACTGTTTTCTGCACAAAAGCGATTCTGCGAAGCAATGTGAACACTTCTGCTTCCCAGGCACAGAGAAGGTGCTAGCAGGGAATTCTCTGCCTGCCTTTCCCCAGTGCTCTGCAAGCTCTCCAGGACAACAGCAATTCTGGGGCTCTGTGCTTTCTTTCGTTCTGAACAAGTGTTACTGTTTTCTGCACAAAAGCGATTCTGCGAAGCAATGTGAACACTTCTGCTTCCCAGGCACAGAGAAGGTGCTAGCAGGGAATTCTCTGCCTGCCTTTCCCCAGTGCTCTGCAAGCTCTCCAGGACAACATAAAATCTGGGGCTCTGTGCTTTCTTTCGTTCTGAACAAGTGTTACTGTTTTCTGCACAAAAGCGATTCTGCGAAGCAATGTGAACACTTCTGCTTCCCAGGCACAGAGAAGGTGCTAGCAGGGAATTCTCTGCCTGCCTTTCCCCAGTGCTCTGCAAGCTCTCCAGGACAACAGCAAATCTGGGGCTCTGTGCTTTCTTTCGTTCTGAACAAGTGTTACTGTTTTCTGCACAAAAGCGATTCTGCGAAGCAATGTGAACAGGCACAGAGAAGGTGCTAGCAGGGAATTCTCTGCCTGCCTTTCCCCAGTGCTCTGCAAGCTCTCCAGGACAACAGCAAATCTGGGGCTCTGTGCTTTCTTTCGTTCTGAACAAGTGTTACTGTTTTCTGCACAAAAGCGATTCTGCGAAGCAAGGTGAACACTTCTGCTTCCCAGGCACAGAGAAGGTGCTAGCAGGGAATTCTCTGCCTGCCTTTCCCCAGTGCTCTGCAAGCTCTCCAGGACAACAGCAAATCTGGGGCTCTGTGCTTTCTTTCGTTCTGAACAAGTGTTACTGTTTTCTGCACAAAAGCGATTCTGCGAAGCAAGGTGAACACTTCTGCTTCCCAGGCACAGAGAAGGTGCTAGCAGGGAATTCTCTGCCTGCCTTTCCCCAGTGCTCTGCAAGCTCTCCAGGACAACATAAAATCTGGGGCTCTGTGCTTTCTTTCGTTCTGAACAAGTGTTACTGTTTTCTGCACAAAAGCGATTCTGCGAAGCAATGTGAACACTTCTGCTTCCCAGGCACAGAGAAGGTGCTAGAAGGGAATTCTCTGCCTGCCTTTCCCCAGTGCTCTGCAAGCTCTCCAGGACAACATAAAATCTGGGGCTCTGTGCTTTCTTTCGTTGTAAACAACTGTTACTGTTTTCTGCACAAAAGCGATTCTGCGAAGCAATGTGAACACTTCTGCTTCCCAGGCACAGAGAAGGTGCTAGCAGGGAATTCTCTGCCTGCCTTTCCCCAGTGCTCTGCAAGCTCTCCAGGACAACAGCAAATCTGGGGCTATGTGCTTTCTTTCGTTCTGAACAAGTGTTACTGTTTTCTGCACAAAAGCGATTCTGCGAAGCAAGGTGAACACTTCTGCTTCCCAGGCACAGAGAAGGTGCTAGCAGGGAATTCTCTGCCTGCCTTTCCCCAGTGCTCTGCAAGCTCTCCAGGACAACATAAAATCTGGGGCTCTGTGCTTTCTTTCGTTCTGAACAAGTGTTACTGTTTTCTGCACAAAAGCGATTCTGCGAAGCAATGTGAACACTTCTGCTTCCCAGGCACAGAGAAGGTGCTAGCAGGGAATTCTCTGCCTGCCTTTCCCCAGTGCTCTGCAAGCTCTCCAGGACAACAGCAATTCTGGGGCTCTGTGCTTTCTTTCGTTCTGAACAAGTGTTACTGTTTTCTGCACAAAAGCGATTCTACGAAGCAAGGTGAACACTTGTGCTTCCCAGGCACAGAGAAGGTGCTAGCAGGGAATTCTCTGCCTGCCTTTCCCCAGTGCTCTGCAAGCTCTCCAGGACAACAGCAAATCTGGGGCTCTGTGCTTTCTTTCGTTCTGAACAAGTGTTACTGTTTTCTGCACAAAAGCGATTCTGCGAAGCAATGTGAACACTTCTGCTTCCCAAGCACAGAGAAGGTGCTAGCAGGGAATTCTCTGCCTGCCTTTCCCCAGTGCTCTGCAAGCTCTCCAGGACAACAGCAAATCTGGGGCTCTGTGCTTTCTTTCGTTCTGAACAAGTTTTACTGTTTTCTGCACAAAAGCGATTCTGCGAAGCAATGTGAACAGGCACAGAGAAGGTGCTAGCAGGGAATTCTCTGCCTGCCTTTCCCCAGTGCTCTGCAAGCTCTCCAGGACAACATAAAATCTGGGGCTCTGTGCTTTCTTTCGTTCTGAACAAGTGTTACTGTTTTCTGCACAAAAGCGATTCTGCGAAGCAATGTGAACACTTCTGCTTCCCAGGCACAGAGAAGGTGCTAGCAGGGAATTCTCTGCCTGCCTTTCCCCAGTGCTCTGCAAGCTCTCCAGGACAACAGCAAATCTGGGGCTCTGTGCTTTCTTTCGTTCTGAACAAGTGTTACTGTTTTCTGCACAAAAGCGATTCTGCGAAGCAATGTGAACACTTCTGCTTCCCAGGCACAGAGAAGGTGCTAGCAGGGAATTCTCTGCCTGCCTTTCCCCAGTGCTCTGCAAGCTCTCCAGGACAACAGCAAATCTGGGGCTCTGTGCTTTCTTTCGTTCTGAACTAGTATTACTGTTTTCTGCACAAAAGCGATTCTGCGAACCAATGTGAACAGGCACAGAGAAGGTTCTAGCAGGGAATTCTCTGCCTGCCTTTCCCCAGTGCTCTGCAAGCTCTCCAGGACAACATAA
The DNA here is from genome assembly GCF_047716275.1 of Strix uralensis. Classification (NCBI taxonomy): domain Eukaryota; kingdom Metazoa; phylum Chordata; class Aves; order Strigiformes; family Strigidae; genus Strix; species Strix uralensis. The sequence goes on along the minus strand of NC_134001.1, from coordinate 2,119,817 downwards.
AATCTGGGGCTCTGTGCTTTCTTTCGTTCTGAACAAGTGTTACTGTTTTCTGCACAAAAGCGATTCTGCGAAGCAATGTGAACACTTCTGCTTCCCAGGCACAGAGAAGGTGCTAGCAGGGAATTCTCTGCCTGCCTTTCCCCAGTGCTCTGCAAGCTCTTCAGGACAACATAAAATCTGGGGCTCTGTGCTTTCTTTCGTTCTGAACAAGTGTTACTGTTTTCTGCACAAAAGCGATTCTGCGAAGCAATGTGAACACTTCTGCTTCCCAGGCACAGAGAAGGTGCTAGCAGGGAATTCTCTGCCTGCCTTTCCCCAGTGCTCTGCAAGCTCTCCAGGACAACAGCAAATCTGGGGCTCTGTGCTTTCTTTCGTTCTGAACCAGTGTTACTGTTTTCTGCACAAAAGCGATTCTGCGAAGCAAGGTGAACACTTCTGCTTCCCAGGCACAGAGAAGGTGCTAGCAGGGAATTCTCTGCCTGCCTTTCCCCAGTGCTCTGCAAGCTCTCCAGGACAACAGCAAATCTGGGGCTATGTGCTTTCTTTCGTTCTGAACAAGTGTTACTGTTTTCTGCACAAAAGCGATTCTGCGAAGCAATGTGAACACTTCTGCTTCCCAGGCACAGAGAAGGTGCTAGCAGGGAATTCTCTGCCTGCCTTTCCCCAGTGCTCTGCAAGCTCTCCAGGACAACATAAAATCTGGGGCTCTGTGCTTTCTTTCGTTCTGAACAAGTGTTACTGTTTTCTGCACAAAAGCGATTCTGCGAAGCAATGTGAACACTTCTGCTTCCCAGGCACAGAGAAGGTGCTAGCAGGGAATTCTCTGCCTGCCTTTCCCCAGTGCTCTGCAAGCTCTCCAGGACAACAGCAAATCTGGGGCTCTGTGCTTTCTTTCGTTCTGAACCAGTGTTACTGTTTTCTGCACAAAAGCGATTCTGCGAAGCAATGTGAACAGGCACAGAGAAGGTGCTAGCAGGGAATTCTCTGCCTGCCTTTCCCCAGTGCTCTGCAAGCTCTCCAGGACAACATAAAATCTGGGGCTCTGTGCTTTCTTTCGTTCTGAACAAGTGTTACTGTTTTCTGCACAAAAGCGATTCTGCGAAGCAATGTGAACACTTCTGCTTCCCAGGCACAGAGAAGGTGCTAGCAGGGAATTCTCTGCCTGCCTTTCCCCAGTGCTCTGCAAGCTCTCCAGGACAACAGCAAATCTGGGGCTCTGTGCTTTCTTTCGTTCTGAACAAGTGTTACTGTTTTCTGCACAAAAGCGATTCTACGAAGCAAGGTGAACACTTCTGCTTCCCAGGCACAGAGAAGGTGCTAGCAGGGAATTCTCTGCCTGCCTTTCCCCAGTGCTCTGCAAGCTCTCCAGGACAACAGAAAATCTGGGGCTCTGTGCTTTCTTTCGTTCTGAACAAGTGTTACTGTTTTCTGCACAAAAGCAATTCTGCGAACCAATGTGAACAGGCACAGAGAAGGTTCTAGCAGGGAATTCTCTGCCTGCCTTTCCCCAGTGCTCTGCAAGCTCTCCAGGACAACATAAAATCTGGGGCTCTGTGCTTTCTCTCATTCTGAACCAGTCTTACTCTTTTCTGCACAAGAGCGATTCTGCGAAGCAATGGGAACACTTCTGCTTCCCAGGCACAGAGAAGGTGCTAGCAGGGAATTCTCTGCCTGCCTTTCCCCAGTGCTCTGCAAGCTCTCCAGGACAACAGCAAATCTGGGGCTCTGTGCTTTCTTTCGTTCTGAACAAGTGTTACTGTTTTCTGCACAAAAGCGATTCTGCGAAGCAATGTGAACACTTCTGCTTCCCAGGCACAGAGAAGGTGCTAGCAGGGAATTCTCTGCCTGCCTTTCCCCAGTGCTCTGCAAGCTCTCCAGGACAACAGCAAATCTGGGGCTCTGTGCTTTCTTTCGTTCTGAACTAGTATTACTGTTTTCTGCACAAAAGCGATTCTGCGAACCAATGTGAACAGGCACAGAGAAGGTTCTAGCAGGGAATTCTCTGCCTGCCTTTCCCCAGTGCTCTGCAAGCTCTCCAGGACAACATAAAATCTGGGGCTCTGTGCTTTCTTTCGTTCTGAACAAGTTTTACTGTTTTCTGCACAAAAGCGATTCTGCGAAGCAATGTGAACACTTCTGCTTCCCAGGCACAGAGAAGGTGCTAGCAGGGAATTCTCTGCCTGCCTTTCCCCAGTGCTCTGCAAGCTCTCCAGGAAAACAGCAAATCTGGGGCTCTGTGCTTTCTTTCGTTCTGAACCAGTCTTACTGTTTTCTGCACAAAAGCGATTCTGCGAAGCAATGTGAACAGGCACAGAGAAGGTGCTAGCAGGGAATTCTCTGCCTGCCTTTCCCCAGTGCTCTGCAAGCTCTCCAGGACAACAGCAAATCTGGGGCTCTGTGCTTTCTTTCGTTCTGAACAAGTGTTACTGTTTTCTGCACAAAAGCGATTCTGCGAAGCAAGGTGAACACTTCTGCTTCCCAGGCACAGAGAAGGTGCTAGCAGGGAATTCTCTGCCTGCCTTTCCCCAGTGCTCTGCAAGCTCTCCAGGACAACAGCAAATCTGGGGCTCTGTGCTTTCTTTCGTTCTGAACAAGTGTTACTGTTTTCTGCACAAAAGCGATTCTGCGAAGCAAGGTGAACACTTCTGCTTCCCAGGCACAGAGAAGGTGCTAGCAGGGAATTCTCTGCCTGCCTTTCCCCAGTGCTCTGCAAGCTCTCCAGGACAACAGCAATTCTGGGGCTCTGTGCTTTCTTTCGTTCTGAACAAGTGTTACTGTTTTCTGCACAAAAGCGATTCTGCGAAGCAATGTGAACACTTCTGCTTCCCAGGCACAGAGAAGGTGCTAGCAGGGAATTCTCTGCCTGCCTTTCCCCAGTGCTCTGCAAGCTCTCCAGGACAACATAAAATCTGGGGCTCTGTGCTTTCTTTCGTTCTGAACAAGTGTTACTGTTTTCTGCACAAAAGCGATTCTGCGAAGCAATGTGAACACTTCTGCTTCCCAGGCACAGAGAAGGTGCTAGCAGGGAATTCTCTGCCTGCCTTTCCCCAGTGCTCTGCAAGCTCTCCAGGACAACAGCAAATCTGGGGCTCTGTGCTTTCTTTCGTTCTGAACCAGTGTTACTGTTTTCTGAACAAAAGCGATTCTGCGAAGCAAGGTGAACACTTCTGCTTCCCAGGCACAGAGAAGGTGCTAGCAGGGAATTCTCTGCCTGCCTTTCCCCAGTGCTCTGCAAGCTCTCCAGGACAACAGCAAATCTGGGGCTCTGTGCTTTCTTTCGTTCTGAACAAGTGTTACTGTTTTCTGCACAAAAGCGATTCTGCGAAGCAATGTGAACACTTCTGCTTCCCAGGCACAGAGAAGGTGCTAGCAGGGAATTCTCTGCCTGCCTTTCCCCAGTGCTCTGCAAGCTCTCCAGGACAACATAAAATCTGGGGCTCTGTGCTTTCTTTCGTTCTGAACAAGTGTTACTGTTTTCTGCACAAAAGCGATTCTGCGAAGCAATGTGAACACTTCTGCTTCCCAGGCACAGAGAAGGTGCTAGCAGGGAATTCTCTGCCTGCCTTTCCCCAGTGCTCTGCAAGCTCTTCAGGACAACATAAAATCTGGGGCTCTGTGCTTTCTTTCGTTCTGAACAAGTGTTACTGTTTTCTGCACAAAAGCGATTCTGCGAAGCAATGTGAACACTTCTGCTTCCCAGGCACAGAGAAGGTGCTAGCAGGGAATTCTCTGCCTGCCTTTCCCCAGTGCTCTGCAAGCTCTCCAGGACAACAGCAAATCTGGGGCTCTGTGCTTTCTTTCGTTCTGAACAAGTGTTACTGTTTTCTGCACAAAAGCGATTCTGCGAAGCAATGTGAACACGTCTGCTTCCCAGTTACAGAGAAGGTGCTAGCAGGGAATTCTCTGCCTGCCTTTCCCCAGTGCTCTGCAAGCTCTTCAGGACAACATAAAATCTGGGGCTCTGTGCTTTCTTTCGTTCTGAACAAGTGTTACTGTTTTCTGCACAAAAGCGATTCTGCGAAGCAATGTGAACACTTCTGCTTCCCAGGCACAGAGAAGGTGCTAGCAGGGAATTCTCTGCCTGCCTTTCCCCAGTGCTCTGCAAGCTCTCCAGGACAACATAAAATCTGGGGCTCTGTGCTTTCTTTCGTTCTGAACAAGTGTTACTGTTTTCTGCACAAAAGCGATTCTGCGAAGCAATGTGAACACTTCTGCTTCCCAGGCACAGAGAAGGTGCTAGCAGGGAATTCTCTGCCTGCCTTTCCCCAGTGCTCTGCAAGCTCTCCAGGACAACAGCAAATCTGGGGCTCTGTGCTTTCTTTCGTTCTGAACCAGTGTTACTGTTTTCTGCACAAAAGCGATTCTGCGAAGCAATGTGAACAGGCACAGAGAAGGTGCTAGCAGGGAATTCTCTGCCTGCCTTTCCCCAGTGCTCTGCAAGCTCTCCAGGACAACATAAAATCTGGGGCTCTGTGCTTTCTTTCGTTCTGAACAAGTGTTACTGTTTTCTGCACAAAAGCGATTCTGCGAAGCAATGTGAACACTTCTGCTTCCCAGTTACAGAGAAGGTGCTAGCAGGGAATTCTCTGCCTGCCTTTCCCCAGTGCTCTGCAAGCTCTCCAGGACAACAGCAAATCTGGGGCTCTGTGCTTTCTTTCGTTCTGAACAAGTGTTACTGTTTTCTGCACAAAAGCGATTCTGCGAAGCAATGTGAACACTTCTGCTTCCCAGTTACAGAGAAGGTGCTAGCAGGGAATTCTCTGCCTGCCTTTCCCCAGTGCTCTGCAAGCTCTCCAGGACAACAGCAAATCTGGGGCTCTGTGCTTTCTTTCGTTCTGAACAAGTGTTACTGTTTTCTGCACAAAAGCGATTCTGCGAAGCAATGTGAACACTTCTGCTTCCCAGGCACAGAGAAGGTGCTAGCAGGGAATTCTCTGCCTGCCTTTCCCCAGTGCTCTGCAAGCTCTCCAGGACAACAGCAAATCTGGGGCTCTGTGCTTTCTTTCGTTCTGAACAAGTGTTACTGTTTTCTGCACAAAAGCGATTCTGCGAAGCAATGTGAACACTTCTGCTTCCCAGGCACAGAGAAGGTGCTAGCAGGGAATTCTCTGCCTGCCTTTCCCCAGTGCTCTGCAAGCTCTCCAGGACAACAGCAAATCTGGGGCTCTGTGCTTTCTTTCGTTCTGAACCAGTGTTACTGTTTTCTGCACAAAAGCGATTCTGCGAAGCAATGTGAACAGGCACAGAGAAGGTGCTAGCAGGGAATTCTCTGCCTGCCTTTCCCCAGTGCTCTACAAGCTCTCCAGGACAACATAAAATCTGGGGCTCTGTGCTTTCTTTCGTTCTGAACCAGTATTACTGTTTTCTGCACAAAAGCGATTCTGCGAAGCAATGTGAACACTTCTGCTTCCCAGGCACAGAGAAGGTGCTAGCAGGGAATTCTCTGCCTGCCTTTCCCCAGTGCTCTGCAAGCTCTTCAGGACAACATAAAATATGGGGCTCTGTGCTTTCTTTCGTTCTGAACCAGTCTTACTGTTTTCTGCACAAAAGCGATTCTGCGAAGCAATGTGAACACTTCTGCTTCCCAGGCACAGAGAAGGTGCTAGCAGGGAATTCTCTGCCTGCCTTTCCCCAGTGCTCTGCAAGCTCTCCAGGACAACAGCAAATCTGGGGCTCTGTGCTTTCTTTCGTTCTGAACAAGTGTTACTGTTTTCTGCACAAAAGCGATTCTGCGAAGCAATGTGAACACTTCTGCTTCCCAGGCACAGAGAAGGTGCTAGCAGGGAATTCTCTGCCTGCCTTTCCCCAGTGCTCTGCAAGCTCTCCAGGACAACAGCAAATCTGGGGCTCTGTGCTTTCTTTCGTTCTGAACAAGTGTTACTGTTTTCTGCACAAAAGCGATTCTGCGAAGCAAGGTGAACACTTCTGCTTCCCAGGCACAGAGAAGGTGCTAGCAGGGAATTCTCTGCCTGCCTTTCCCCAGTGCTCTGCAAGCTCTCCAGGACAACAGCAAATCTGGGGCTCTGTGCTTTCTTTCGTTCTGAACAAGTGTTACTGTTTTCTGCACAAAAGCGATTCTGCGAAGCAAGGTGAACACTTCTGCTTCCCAGGCACAGAGAAGGTGCTAGCAGGGAATTCTCTGCCTGCCTTTCCCCAGTGCTCTGCAAGCTCTCCAGGACAACAGCAAATCTGGGGCTATGTGCTTTCTTTCGTTCTGAACAAGTGTTACTGTTTTCTGCACAAAAGCGATTCTGCGAAGCAAGGTGAACACTTCTGCTTCCCAGGCACAGAGAAGGTGCTAGCAGGGAATTCTCTGCCTGCCTTTCCCCAGTGCTCTGCAAGCTCTCCAGGACAACATAAAATCTGGGGCTCTGTGCTTTCTTTCGTTCTGAACAAGTGTTACTGTTTTCTGCACAAAAGAGATTCTGCGAAGTAATGTGAAGACGTCTGCTTCCCAGGCACAGAGAAGGTGCTAGCAGGGAATTCTCTGCCTGCCTTTCCCCAGTGCTCTGCAAGCTCTCCAGGACAACAGCAAATCTGGGGCTCTGTGCTTTCTTTCGTTCTGAACAAGTGTTACTGTTTTCTGCACAAAAGCGATTCTGCGAAGCAATGTGAACACTTCTGCTTCCCAGTTACAGAGAAGGTGCTAGCAGGGAATTCTCTGCCTGCCTTTCCCCAGTGCTCTGCAAGCTCTCCAGGACAACAGCAAATCTGGGGCTCTGTGCTTTCTTTCGTTCTGAACAAGTGTTACTGTTTTCTGCACAAAAGCGATTCTGCGAAGCAATGTGAACACTTCTGCTTCCCAGGCACAGAGAAGGTGCTAGCAGGGAATTCTCTGCCTGCCTTTCCCCAGTGCTCTGCAAGCTCTCCAGGACAACAGCAAATCTGGGGCTCTGTGCTTTCTTTCGTTCTGAACAAGTGTTACTGTTTTCTGCACAAAAGCGATTCTGCGAAGCAATGTGAACACTTCTGCTTCCCAGGCACAGAGAAGGTGCTAGCAGGGAATTCTCTGCCTGCCTTTCCCCAGTGCTCTGCAAGCTCTCCAGGACAACAGCAAATCTGGGGCTCTGTGCTTTCTTTCGTTCTGAACCAGTGTTACTGTTTTCTGCACAAAAGCGATTCTGCGAAGCAATGTGAACAGGCACAGAGAAGGTGCTAGCAGGGAATTCTCTGCCTGCCTTTCCCCAGTGCTCTACAAGCTCTCCAGGACAACATAAAATCTGGGGCTCTGTGCTTTCTTTCGTTCTGAACCAGTATTACTGTTTTCTGCACAAAAGCGATTCTGCGAAGCAATGTGAACACTTCTGCTTCCCAGGCACAGAGAAGGTGCTAGCAGGGAATTCTCTGCCTGCCTTTCCCCAGTGCTCTGCAAGCTCTTCAGGACAACATAAAATCTGGGGCTCTGTGCTTTCTTTCGTTCTGAACCAGTCTTACTGTTTTCTGCACAAAAGCGATTCTGCGAAGCAATGTGAACAGGCACAGAGAAGGTGCTAGCAGGGAATTCTCTGCCTGCCTTTCCCCAGTGCTCTGCAAGCTCTCCAGGACAACAGCAAATCTGGGGCTCTGTGCTTTCTTTCGTTCTGAACAAGTGTTACTGTTTTCTGCACAAAAGCGATTCTGCGAAGCAAGGTGAACACTTCTGCTTCCCAGGCACAGAGAAGGTGCTAGCAGGGAATTCTCTGCCTGCCTTTCCCCAGTGCTCTGCAAGCTCTCCAGGACAACAGCAAATCTGGGGCTATGTGCTTTCTTTCGTTCTGAACAAGTGTTACTGTTTTCTGCACAAAAGCGATTCTGCGAAGCAAGGTGAACACTTCTGCTTCCCAGGCACAGAGAAGGTGCTAGCAGGGAATTCTCTGCCTGCCTTTCCCCAGTGCTCTGCAAGCTCTCCAGGACAACATAAAATCTGGGGCTCTGTGCTTTCTTTCGTTCTGAACAAGTGTTACTGTTTTCTGCACAAAAGAGATTCTGCGAAGTAATGTGAACACGTCTGCTTCCCAGGCACAGAGAAGGTGCTAGCAGGGAATTCTCTGCCTGCCTTTCCCCAGTGCTCTGCAAGCTCTCCAGGACAACAGCAAATCTGGGGCTCTGTGCTTTCTTTCGTTCTGAACAAGTGTTACTGTTTTCTGCACAAAAGCGATTCTGCGAAGCAAGGTGAACACTTCTGCTTCCCAGGCACAGAGAAGGTGCTAGCAGGGAATTCTCTGCCTGCCTTTCCCCAGTGCTCTGCAAGCTCTCCAGGATAATATAAAATCTGGCGCTCTGTGCTTTCTTTCGTTCTGAACAAGTGTTACTGTTTTCTGCACAAAAGCGATTCTGCGAAGCAATGTGAACACTTCTGCTTCCCAGGCACAGAGAAGGTGCTAGCAGGGAATTCTCTGCCTGCCTTTCCCCAGTGCTCTGCAAGCTCTCCAGGACAACAGCAAATCTGGGGCTCTGTGCTTTCTTTCGTTCTGAACAAGTGTTACTGTTTTCTGCACAAAAGCGATTCTGCGAAGCAATGTGAACACTTCTGCTTCCCAGGCACAGAGAAGGTGCTAGCAGGGAATTCTCTGCCTGCCTTTCCCCAGTGCTCTGCAAGCTCTCCAGGACAACAGCAAATCTGGGGCTCTGTGCTTTCTTTCGTTCTGAACTAGTATTACTGTTTTCTGCACAAAAGCGATTCTGCGAACCAATGTGAACAGGCACAGAGAAGGTTCTAGCAGGGAATTCTCTGCCTGCCTTTCCCCAGTGCTCTGCAAGCTCTCCAGGACAACATAAAATCTGGGGCTCTGTGCTTTCTTTCGTTCTGAACCAGTCTTACTGTTTTCTGCACAAAAGCGATTCTGCGAAGCAATGTGAACACTTCTGCTTCCCAGGCACAGAGAAGGTGCTAGCAGGGAATTCTCTGCCTGCCTTTCCCCAGTGCTCTGCAAGCTCTCCAGGACAACAGCAAATCTGGGGCTCTGTGCTTTCTTTCGTTCTGAACCAGTGTTACTGTTTTCTGCACAAAAGCGATTCTGCGAAGCAATGTGAACAGGCACAGAGAAGGTGCTAGCAGGGAATTCTCTGCCTGCCTTTCCCCAGTGCTCTGCAAGCTCTCCAGGACAACAGCAAATCTGGGGCTCTGTGCTTTCTTTCGTTCTGAACAAGTGTTACTGTTTTCTGCACAAAAGCGATTCTGCGAAGCAATGTGAACACTTCTGCTTCCCAGGCACAGAGAAGGTGCTAGCAGGGAATTCTCTGCCTGCCTTTCCCCAGTGCTCTGCAAGCTCTCCAGGACAACATAAAATCTGGGGCTCTGTGCTTTCTTTCGTTCTGAACAAGTGTTACTGTTTTCTGCACAAAAGCGATTCTGCGAAGCAATGTGAACACTTCTGCTTCCCAGGCACAGAGAAGGTGCTAGCAGGGAATTCTCTGCCTGCCTTTCCCCAGTGCTCTGCAAGCTCTCCAGGACAACAGCAAATCTGGCGCTCTGTGCTTTCTTTCGTTCTGAACCAGTGTTACTGTTTTCTGCACAAAAGCGATTCTGCGAAGCAATGTGAACAGGCACAGAGAAGGTGCTAGCAGGGAATTCTCTGCCTGCCTTTCCCCAGTGCTCTGCAAGCTCTTCAGGACAACATAAAATCTGGGGCTCTGTGCTTTCTTTCGTTCTGAACCAGTCTTACTGTTTTCTGCACAAAAGCGATTCTGCGAAGCAATGTGAACACTTCTGCTTCCCAGGCACAGAGAAGGTGCTAGCAGGGAATTCTCTGCCTGCCTTTCCCCAGTGCTCTGCAAGCTCTCCAGGACAATATAAAATCTGGCGCTCTGTGCTTTCTTTCGTTCTGAACCAGTGTTACTGTTTTCTGCACAAAAGCGATTCTGCGAAGCAATGTGAACACTTCTGCTTCCCAAGCACAGAGAAGGTGCTAGCAGGGAATTCTCTGCCTGCCTTTCCCCAGTGCTCTGCAAGCTCTCCAGGACAACATAAAATCTGGGGCTCTGTGCTTTCTTTCGTTCTGAACAAGTGTTACTGTTTTCTGCACAAAAGCGATTCTGCGAAGCAATGTGAACACTTCTGCTTCCCAGGCACAGAGAAGGTGCTAGCAGGGAATTCTCTGCCTGCCTTTCCCCAGTGCTCTGCAAGCTCTCCAGGACAACATAAAATCTGGGGCTCTGTGCTTTCTTTCGTTCTGAACCAGTCTTACTGTTTTCTGCACAAAAGCGATTCTGCGAAGCAATGTGAACACTTCTGCTTCCCAGGCACAGAGAAGGTGCTAGCAGGGAATTCTCTGCCTGCCTTTCCCCAGTGCTCTGCAAGCTCTCCAGGACAACAGCAAATCTGGGGCTCTGTGCTTTCTTTCGTTCTGAACCAGTGTTACTGTTTTCTGCACAAAAGCGATTCTGCGAAGCAATGTGAACAGGCACAGAGAAGGTGCTAGCAGGGAATTCTCTGCCTGCCTTTCCCCAGTGCTCTGCAAGCTCTCCAGGAAAACATAAAATCTGGGGCTCTGTGCTTTCTTTCGTTCTGAACAAGTGTTACTGTTTTCTGCACAAAAGCGATTCTGCGAAGCAATGTGAACACTTCTGCTTCCCAGGCACAGAGAAGGTGCTAGCAGGGAATTCTCTGCCTGCCTTTCCCCAGTGCTCTGCAAGCTCTCCAGGAAAACAGCAAATCTGGGGCTCTGTGCTTTCTTTCGTTCTGAACCAGTCTTACTGTTTTCTGCACAAAAGCGATTCTGCGAAGCAATGTGAACAGGCACAGAGAAGGTGCTAGCAGGGAATTCTCTGCCTGCCTTTCCCCAGTGCTCTGCAAGCTCTCCAGGACAACAGCAAATCTGGGGCTCTGTGCTTTCTTTCGTTCTGAACCAGTGTTACTGTTTTCTGCACAAAAGCGATTCTGCGAAGCAATGTGAACACTTCTGCTTCCCAGGCACAGAGAAGGTGCTAGCAGGGAATTCTCTGCCTGCCTTTCCCCAGTGCTCTGCAAGCTCTCCAGGACAACAGCAAATCTGGGGCTCTGTGCTTTCTTTCGTTCTGAACAAGTGTTACTGTTTTCTGCACAAAAGCGATTCTGTGAAGCAATGTGAACACTTCTGCTTCCCAGGCACAGAGAAGGTGCTAGCAGGGAATTCTCTGCCTGCCTTTCCCCAGTGCTCTGCAAGCTCTCCAGGAAAACAGCAAATCTGGGGCTCTGTGCTTTCTTTCGTTCTGAACCAGTCTTACTGTTTTCTGCACAAAAGCGATTCTGCGAAGCAATGTGAACACTTCTGCTTCCCAGGCACAGAGAAGGTGCTAGCAGGGAATTCTCTGCCTGCCTTTCCCCAGTGCTCTGCAAGCTCTCCAGGACAACAGCAAATCTGGCGCTCTGTGCTTTCTTTCGTTCTGAACCAGTGTTACTGTTTTCTGCACAAAAGCGATTCTGCGAAGCAATGTGAACAGGCACAGAGAAGGTGCTAGCAGGGAATTCTCTGCCTGCCTTTCCCCAGTGCTCTGCAAGCTCTCCAGGACAACATAAAATCTGGGGCTCTGTGCTTTCTTTCGTTCTGAACCAGTATTACTGTTTTCTGCACAAAAGCGATTCTGCGAAGCAATGTGAACACTTCTGCTTCCCAGTTACAGAGAAGGTGCTAGCAGGGAATTCTCTGCCTGCCTTTCCCCAGTGCTCTGCAAGCTCTTCAGGACAACATAAAATCTGGGGCTCTGTGCTTTCTTTCGTTCTGAACCAGTCTTACTGTTTTCTGCACAAAAGCGATTCTGCGAAGCAATGTGAACACTTCTGCTTCCCAGGCACAGAGAAGGTGCTAGCAGGGAATTCTCTGCCTGCCTTTCCCCAGTGCTCTGCAAGCTCTCCAGGACAACAGCAAATCTGGGGCTCTGTGCTTTCTTTCGTTCTGAACAAGTGTTACTGTTTTCTGCACAAAAGCGATTCTGCGAAGCAATGTGAACACTTCTGCTTCCCAGGCACAGAGAAGGTGCTAGCAGGGAATTCTCTGCCTGCCTTTCCCCAGTGCTCTGCAAGCTCTCCAGGACAATATAAAATCTGGCGCTCTGTGCTTTCTTTCGTTCTGAACAAGTGTTACTGTTTTCTGCACAAAAGCGATTCTGCGAAGCAATGTGAACACTTCTGCTTCCCAGGCACAGAGAAGGTGCTAGCAGGGAATTCTCTGCCTGCCTTTCCCCAGTGCTCTGCAAGCTCTCCAGGACAACAGCAAATCTGGGGCTCTGTGCTTTCTTTCGTTCTGAACAAGTGTTACTGTTTTCTGCACAAAAGCGATTCTGCGAAGCAAGGTGAACACTTCTGCTTCCCAGGCACAGAGAAGGTGCTAGCAGGGAATTCTCTGCCTGCCTTTCCCCAGTGCTCTGCAAGCTCTCCAGGACAACAGCAAATCTGGGGCTATGTGCTTTCTTTCGTTCTGAACAAGTGTTACTGTTTTCTGCACAAAAGCGATTCTGCGAAGCAATGTGAACACTTCTGCTTCCCAGGCACAGAGAAGGTGCTAGCAGGGAATTCTCTGCCTGCCTTTCCCCAGTGCTCTGCAAGCTCTCCAGGACAACATAAAATCTGGGGCTCTGTGCTTTCTTTCGTTCTGAACAAGTGTTACTGTTTTCTGCACAAAAGCGATTCTGCGAAGCAATGTGAACACTTCTGCTTCCCAGGCACAGAGAAGGTGCTAGCAGGGAATTCTCTGCCTGCCTTTCCCCAGTGCTCTGCAAGCTCTCCAGGATAATATAAAATCTGGCGCTCTGTGCTTTCTTTCGTTCTGAACAAGTGTTACTGTTTTCTGCACAAAAGCGATTCTGCGAAGCAATGTGAACACTTCTGCTTCCCAGGCACAGAGAAGGTGCTAGCAGGGAATTCTCTGCCTGCCTTTCCCCAGTGCTCTGCAAGCTCTCCAGGACAACATAAAATCCGGGGCTCTGTGCTTTCTTTCGTTCTGAACCAGTGTTACTGTTTTCTGCACAAAAGCAATTCTGCGAACCAATGTGAACAGGCACAGAGAAGGTTCTAGAAGGGAACTCTCTGCCTGCCTTTCCCCAGTGCTCTGCAAGCTCTCCAGGACAACAGCAAATCTGGGGCTCTGTGCTTTCTTTCGTTCTGAACCAGTATTACTGTTTTCTGCACAAAAGCGATTCTGCGAAGCAATGTGAACACTTCTGCTTCCCAGGCACAGAGAAGGTGCTAGCAGGGAATTCTCTGCCTGCCTTTCCCCAGTGCTCTGCAAGCTCTCCAGGACAACAGCAAATCTGGGGCTCTGTGCTTTCTTTCGTTCTGAACAAGTGTTACTGTTTTCTGCACAAAAGCGATTCTGCGAAGCAATGTGAACACTTCTGCTTCCCAGGCACAGAGAAGGTGCTAGCAGGGAATTCTCTGCCTGCCTTTCCCCAGTGCTCTGCAAGCTCTCCAGGACAATATAAAATCTGGCGCTCTGTGCTTTCTTTCGTTCTGAACAAGTGTTACTGTTTTCTGCACAAAAGCGATTCTGCAAAGCAATGTGAACACTTCTGCTTCCCAGGCACAGAGAAGGTGCTAGCAGGGAATTCTCTGCCTGCCTTTCCCCAGTGCTCTGCAAGCTCTCCAGGACAACATAAAATCTGGGGCTCTGTGCTTTCTTTCGTTCTGAACAAGTGTTACTGTTTTCTGCACAAAAGCGATTCTGCGAAGCAATGTGAACACTTCTGCTTCCCAGGCACAGAGAAGGTGCTAGAAGGGAATTCTCTGCCTGCCTTTCCCCAGTGCTCTGCAAGCTCTCCAGGACAACATAAAATCTGGGGCTCTGTGCTTTCTTTCGTTGTAAACAACTGTTACTGTTTTCTGCACAAAAGCGATTCTGCGAAGCAATGTGAACACTTCTGCTTCCCAGGCACAGAGAAGGTGCTAGCAGGGAATTCTCTGCCTGCCTTTCCCCAGTGCTCTGCAAGCTCTCCAGGACAACAGCAAATCTGGGGCTCTGTGCTTTCTCTCATTCTGAACCAGTCTTACTGTTTTCTGCACAAAAGCGATTCTGCGAAGCAATGTGAACAGGCACAGAGAACGTGCTAGCAGGGAATTCTCTGCCTGCCTTTCCCCAGTGCTCTGCAAGCTCTCCAGGATAATATAAAATCTGGCGCTCTGTGCTTTCTTTCGTTCTGAACAAGTGTTACTGTTTTCTGCACAAAAGCGATTCTGCGAAGCAATGTGAACACTTCTGCTTCCCAGGCACAGAGAAGGTGCTAGCAGGGAATTCTCTGCCTGCCTTTCCCCAGTGCTCTGCAAGCTCTCCAGGACAACATAAAATCTGGGGCTCTGTGCTTTCTCTCGTTCTGAACAAGTGTTACTCTTTTCTGCACAAAAGCGACTCTGCGAAGCAATGTGAACAGGCACAGAGAAGGTGCTAGCAGGGAATTCTCTGCCTGCCTTTCCCCAGTGCTCTGCAAGCTCTCCAGGACAACATAAAATCTGGCGCTCTGTGCTTTCTTTCGTTCTGAACAAATGTTACTGTTTTCTGCACAAAAGCGATTCTGCGAAGCAATGTGAACACTTCTGCTTCCCAGGCACAGAGAAAGTGCTAGCAGGGAATTCTCTGCCTGCCTTTCCCCAGTGCTCTGCAAGCTCTCCAGGACAACAGCAAATCTGGGGCTCTGTGCTTTCTCTCATTCTGAACCAGTCTTACTGTTTTCTGCACAAAAGCGATTCTGCGAAGCAATGTGAACACTTCTGCTTCCCAGGCACAGAGAAGGTGCTAGCAGGGAATTCTCTGCCTGCCTTTCCCCAGTGCTCTGCAAGCTCTCCAGGACAACAGCAATTCTGGGGCTCTGTGCTTTCTTTCGTTCTGAACAAGTGTTACTGGTTTCTGCACAAAAGCGATTCTACGAAGCAAGGTGAACACTTGTGCTTCCCAGGCACAGAGAAGGTGCTAGCAGGGAATTCTCTGCCTGCCTTTCCCCAGTGCTCTGCAAGCTCTCCAGGACAACATAAAATCTGGGGCTCTGTGCTTTCTTTCGTTCTGAACAAGTGTTACTGTTTTCTGCACAAAAGCGATTCTGCGAAGCAATGTGAACACTTCTGCTTCCCAGGCACAGAGAAGGTGCTAGCAGGGAATTCTCTGCCTGCCTTTCCCCAGTGCTCTGCAAGCTCTCCAGGACAACAGCAAATCTGGGGCTCTGTGCTTTCTTTCGTTCTGAACAAGTTTTACTGTTTTCTGCACAAAAGCGATTCTGCGAAGCAATGTGAACAGGCACAGAGAAGGTGCTAGCAGGGAATTCTCTGCCTGCCTTTCCCCAGTGCTCTGCAAGCTCTCCAGGACAACATAAAATCTGGGGCTCTGTGCTTTCTTTCGTTCTGAACAAGTGTTACTGTTTTCTGCACAAAAGCGATTCTGCGAAGCAATGTGAACACTTCTGCTTCCCAGGCACAGAGAAGGTGCTAGCAGGGAATTCTCTGCCTGCCTTTCCCCAGTGCTCTGCAAGCTCTCCAGGACAACAGCAATTCTGGGGCTCTGTGCTTTCTTTCGTTCTGAACAAGTGTTACTGTTTTCTGCACAAAAGCGATTCTGCGAAGCAATGTGAACACTTCTGCTTCCCAGGCACAGAGAAGGTGCTAGCAGGGAATTCTCTGCCTGCCTTTCCCCAGTGCTCTGCAAGCTCTCCAGGACAACATAAAATCTGGGGCTCTGTGCTTTCTTTCGTTCTGAACAAGTGTTACTGTTTTCTGCACAAAAGCGATTCTGCGAAGCAATGTGAACACTTCTGCTTCCCAGGCACAGAGAAGGTGCTAGCAGGGAATTCTCTGCCTGCCTTTCCCCAGTGCTCTGCAAGCTCTCCAGGACAACAGCAAATCTGGGGCTCTGTGCTTTCTTTCGTTCTGAACAAGTGTTACTGTTTTCTGCACAAAAGCGATTCTACGAAGCAAGGTGAACACTTCTGCTTCCCAGGCACAGAGAAGGTGCTAGCAGGGAATTCTCTGCCTGCCTTTCCCCAGTGCTCTGCAAGCTCTCCAGGACAACAGCAAATCTGGGGCTCTGTGCTTTCTTTCGTTCTGAACAAGTGTTACTGTTTTCTGCACAAAAGCAATTCTGCGAACCAATGTGAACAGGCACAGAGAAGGTTCTAGCAGGGAATTCTCTGCCTGCCTTTCCCCAGTGCTCTGCAAGCTCTCCAGGACAACATAAAATCTGGGGCTCTGTGCTTTCTTTCGTTCTGAACAAGTGTTAGTGTTTTCTGCACAAAAGCGATTCTGCGAAGCAATGTGAACACTTCTGCTTCCCAGGCACAGAGAAGGTGCTAGCAGGGAATTCTCTGCCTGCCTTTCCCCAGTGCTCTGCAAGCTCTCCAGGACAACAGCAAATCTGGGGCTCTGTGCTTTCTTTCGTTCTGAACAAGTGTTACTGTTTTCTGCACAAAAGCGATTCTGCGAAGCAATGTGAACACTTCTGCTTCCCAGGCACAGAGAAGGTGCTAGCAGGGAATTCTCTGCCTGCCTTTCCCCAGTGCTCTGCAAGCTCTCCAGGACAACAGCAAATCTGGGGCTCTGTGCTTTCTTTCGTTCTGAACTAGTATTACTGTTTTCTGCACAAAAGCGATTCTGCGAACCAATGTGAACAGGCACAGAGAAGGTGCTAGCAGGGAATTCTCTGCCTGCCTTTCCCCAGTGCTCTGCAAGCTCTCCAGGACAACAGCAAATCTGGGGCTCTGTGCTTTCTTTCGTTCTGAACAAGTGTTACTGTTTTCTGCACAAAAGCGATTCTGCGAAGCAATGTGAACACTTCTGCTTCCCAGGCACAGAGAAGGTGCTAGCAGGGAATTCTCTGCCTGCCTTTCCCCTGTGCTCTGCAAGCTCTCCAGGACAACAGCAAATCTGGGGCTCTGTGCTTTCTTTCGTTCTGAACTAGTATTACTGTTTTCTGCACAAAAGCGATTCTGCGAAGCAATGTGAACAGGCACAGAGAAGGTGCTAGCAGGGAATTCTCTGCCTGCCTTTCCCCAGTGCTCTGCAAGCTCTCCAGGACAACATAAAATCTGGGGCTCTGTGCTTTCTTTCGTTCTGAACAAGTGTTACTGTTTTCTGCACAAAAGCGATTCTGCGAAGCAATGTGAACAGGCACAGAGAAGGTGCTAGCAGGGAATTCTCTGCCTGCCTTTCCCCAGTGCTCTGCAAGCTCTCCAGGACAACAGCAATTCTGGGGCTCTGTGCTTTCTTTCGTTCTGAACAAGTGTTACTGTTTTCTGCACAAAAGCGATTCTGCGAAGCAAGGTGAACACTTCTGCTTCCCAGGCACAGAGAAGGTGCTAGCAGGGAATTCTCTGCCTGCCTTTCCCCAGTGCTCTGCAAGCTCTCCAGGACAACATAAAATCTGGGGCTCTGTGCTTTCTTTCGTTCTGAACAAGTGTTACTGTTTTCTGCACAAAAGCGATTCTGCGAAGCAATGTGAACACTTCTGCTTCCCAGGCACAGAGAAGGTGCTAGCAGGGAATTCTCTGCCTGCCTTTCCCCAGTGCTCTGCAAGCTCTCCAGGACAACAGCAAATCTGGGGCTCTGTGCTTTCTTTCGTTCTGAACAAGTGTTACTGTTTTCTGCACAAAAGCGATTCTGCGAACCAATGTGAACACTTCTGCTTCCCAGTTACAGAGAAGGTGCTAGCAGGGAATTCTCTGCCTGCCTTTCCCCAGTGCTCTGCAAGCTCTTCAGGACAACATAAAATGTGGGGCTCTGTGCTTTCTTTCGTTCTGAACAAGTGTTACTGTTTTCTGCACAAAAGCGATTCTGCGAAGCAATGTGAACACTTCTGCTTCCCAGGCACAGAGAAGGTGCTAGCAGGGAATTCTCTGCCTGCCTTTCCCCAGTGCTCTGCAAGCTCTCCAGGACAACATAAAATCTGGGGCTCTGTGCTTTCTTTCGTTCTGAACAAGTGTTACTGTTTTCTGCACAAAAGCGATTCTGCGAAGCAATGTGAACACTTCTGCTTCCCAGGCACAGAGAAGGTGCTAGCAGGGAATTCTCTGCCTGCCTTTCCCCAGTGCTCTGCAAGCTCTCCAGGACAACATAAAATCTGGGGCTCTGTGCTTTCTTTCGTTCTGAACCAGTATTACTGTTTTCTGCACAAAAGCGATTCTGCGAAGCAATGTGAACACTTCTGCTTCCCAGGCACAGAGAAGGTGCTAGCAGGGAATTCTCTGCCTGCCTTTCCCCAGTGCTCTGCAAGCTCTTCAGGACAACATAAAATCTGGGGCTCTGTGCTTTCTTTCGTTCTGAACAAGTGTTACTGTTTTCTGCACAAAAGCGATTCTGCGAAGCAATGTGAACACTTCTGCTTCCCAGGCACAGAGAAGGTGCTAGCAGGGAATTCTCTGCCTGCCTTTCCCCAGTGCTCTGCAAGCTCTCCAGGAAAACAGCAAATCTGGGGCTCTGTGCTTTCTTTCGTTCTGAACCAGTCTTACTGTTTTCTGCACAAAAGCGATTCTGCGAAGCAATGTGAACAGGCACAGAGAAGGTGCTAGCAGGGAATTCTCTGCCTGCCTTTCCCCAGTGCTCTGCAAGCTCTCCAGGACAACAGCAAATCTGGGGCTCTGTGCTTTCTTTCGTTCTGAACAAGTGTTACTGTTTTCTGCACAAAAGCGATTCTGCGAAGCAATGTGAACACTTCTGCTTCCCAGGCACAGAGAAGGTGCTAGCAGGGAATTCTCTGCCTGCCTTTCCCCAGTGCTCTGCAAGCTCTCCAGGACAACATAAAATCTGGGGCTCTGTGCTTTCTTTCGTTCTGAACAAGTGTTACTGTTTTCTGCACAAAAGCGATTCTGCGAAGCAATGTGAACACTTCTGCTTCCCAGGCACAGAGAAGGTGCTAGCAGGGAATTCTCTGCCTGCCTTTCCCCAGTGCTCTGCAAGCTCTCCAGGACAACAGCAAATCTGGGGCTCTGTGCTTTCTTTCGTTCTGAACCAGTGTTACTGTTTTCTGCACAAAAGCGATTCTGCGAAGCAATGTGAACAGGCACAGAGAAGGTGCTAGCAGGGAATTCTCTGCCTGCCTTTCCCCAGTGCTCTGCAAGCTCTTCAGGACAACATAAAATCTGGGGCTCTGTGCTTTCTTTCGTTCTGAACCAGTCTTACTGTTTTCTGCACAAAAGCGATTCTGCGAAGCAATGTGAACACTTCTGCTTCCCAGGCACAGAGAAGGTGCTAGCAGGGAATTCTCTGCCTGCCTTTCCCCAGTGCTCTGCAAGCTCTCCAGGACAACAGCAAATCTGGGGCTCTGTGCTTTCTTTCGTTCTGAACAAGTGTTACTGTTTTCTGCACAAAAGCGATTCTGCGAAGCAATGTGAACACTTCTGCTTCCCAGGCACAGAGAAGGTGCTAGCAGGGAATTCTCTGCCTGCCTTTCCCCAGTGCTCTGCAAGCTCTCCAGGACAACAGCAAATCTGGGGCTCTGTGCTTTCTTTCGTTCTGAGCCAGTGTTACTGTTTTCTGAACAAAAGCGATTCTGCGAAGCAATGTGAACACTTCTGCTTCCCAAGCACAGAGAAGGTGCTAGCAGGGAATTCTCTGCCTGCCTTTCCCCAGTGCTCTGCAAGCTCTCCAGGACAACATAAAATCTGGGGCTCTGTGCTTTCTTTCGTTCTGAACAAGTGTTACTGTTTTCTGCACAAAAGCGATTCTGCGAAGCAATGTGAACACTTCTGCTTCCCAGGCACAGAGAAGGTGCTAGCAGGGAATTCTCTGCCTGCCTTTCCCCAGTGCTCTGCAAGCTCTCCAGGAAAACAGCAAATCTGGGGCTCTGTGCTTTCTTTCGTTCTGAACCAGTCTTACTGTTTTCTGCACAAAAGCGATTCTGCGAAGCAATGTGAACACTTCTGCTTCCCAGGCACAGAGAAGGTGCTAGCAGGGAATTCTCTGCCTGCCTTTCCCCAGTGCTCTGCAAGCTCTCCAGGACAACAGCAAATCTGGCGCTCTGTGCTTTCTTTCGTTCTGAACCAGTGTTACTGTTTTCTGCACAAAAGCGATTCTGCGAAGCAATGTGAACAGGCACAGAGAAGGTGCTAGCAGGGAATTCTCTGCCTGCCTTTCCCCAGTGCTCTGCAAGCTCTCCAGGACAACATAAAATCTGGGGCTCTGTGCTTTCTTTCGTTCTGAACCAGTATTACTGTTTTCTGCACAAAAGCGATTCTGCGAAGCAATGTGAACACTTCTGCTTCCCAGTTACAGAGAAGGTGCTAGCAGGGAATTCTCTGCCTGCCTTTCCCCAGTGCTCTGCAAGCTCTTCAGGACAACATAAAATCTGGGGCTCTGTGCTTTCTTTCGTTCTGAACCAGTCTTACTGTTTTCTGCACAAAAGCGATTCTGCGAAGCAATGTGAACACTTCTGCTTCCCAGGCACAGAGAAGGTGCTAGCAGGGAATTCTCTGCCTGCCTTTCCCCAGTGCTCTGCAAGCTCTCCAGGACAATATAAAATCTGGCGCTCTGTGCTTTCTTTCGTTCTGAACAAGTGTTACTGTTTTCTGCACAAAAGCGATTCTGCGAAGCAATGTGAACACTTCTGCTTCCCAGGCACAGAGAAGGTGCTAGCAGGGAATTCTCTGCCTGCCTTTCCCCAGTGCTCTGCAAGCTCTCCAGGACAACAGCAAATCTGGGGCTCTGTGCTTTCTTTCGTTCTGAACAAGTGTTACTGTTTTCTGCACAAAAGCGATTCTGCGAAGCAAGGTGAACACTTCTGCTTCCCAGGCACAGAGAAGGTGCTAGCAGGGAATTCTCTGCCTGCCTTTCCCCAGTGCTCTGCAAGCTCTCCAGGACAACAGCAAATCTGGGGCTCTGTGCTTTCTTTCGTTCTGAACAAGTGTTACTGTTTTCTGCACAAAAGCGATTCTGCGAAGCAATGTGAACACTTCTGCTTCCCAGGCACAGAGAAGGTGCTAGCAGGGAATTCTCTGCCTGCCTTTCCCCAGTGCTCTGCAAGCTCTCCAGGACAACAGCAAATCTGGGGCTCTGTGCTTTCTTTCGTTCTGAACCAGTATTACTGTTTTCTGCACAAAAGCGATTCTGCGAAGCAATGTGAACACTTCTGCTTCCCAGGCACAGAGAAGGTGCTAGCAGGGAATTCTCTGCCTGCCTTTCCCCAGTGCTCTGCAAGCTCTCCAGGATAATATAAAATCTGGCGCTCTGTGCTTTCTTTCGTTCTGAACAAGTGTTACTGTTTTCTGCACAAAAGCGATTCTGCGAAGCAATGTGAACACTTCTGCTTCCCAGGCACAGAGAAGGTGCTAGCAGGGAATTCTCTGCCTGCCTTTCCCCAGTGCTCTGCAAGCTCTCCAGGACAACATAAAATCTGGGGCTCTGTGCTTTCTTTCGTTCTGAACCAGTGTTACTGTTTTCTGCACAAAAGCAATTCTGCGAACCAATGTGAACAGGCACAGAGAAGGTTCTAGAAGGGAACTCTCTGCCTGCCTTTCCCCAGTGCTCTGCAAGCTCTCCAGGACAACAGCAAATCTGGGGCTCTGTGCTTTCTTTCGTTCTGAACAAGTGTTACTGTTTTCTGCACAAAAGCGATTCTGCGAAGCAATGTGAACACTTCTGCTTCCCAGGCACAGAGAAGGTGCTAGCAGGGAATTCTCTGCCTGCCTTTCCCCAGTGCTCTGCAAGCTCTCCAGGACAATATAAAATCTGGCGCTCTGTGCTTTCTTTCGTTCTGAACAAGTGTTACTGTTTTCTGCACAAAAGCGATTCTGCAAAGCAATGTGAACACTTCTGCTTCCCAGGCACAGAGAAGGTGCTAGCAGGGAATTCTCTGCCTGCCTTTCCCCAGTGCTCTGCAAGCTCTCCAGGACAACAGCAAATCTGGGGCTCTGTGCTTTCTCTCATTCTGAACCAGTCTTACTGTTTTCTGCACA
This sequence comes from Strix uralensis, assembly GCF_047716275.1. Taxonomy (NCBI): domain Eukaryota; kingdom Metazoa; phylum Chordata; class Aves; order Strigiformes; family Strigidae; genus Strix; species Strix uralensis. Next base: position 2,098,001 of record NC_134001.1, on the reverse strand, counting down.
AAAGCGATTCTGCGAAGCAATGTGAACAGGCACAGAGAACGTGCTAGCAGGGAATTCTCTGCCTGCCTTTCCCCAGTGCTCTGCAAGCTCTCCAGGACAACATAAAATCTGGGGCTCTGTGCTTTCTTTCGTTCTGAACCAGTCTTACTGTTTTCTGCACAAAAGCGATTCTGCGAAGCAATGTGAACACTTCTGCTTCCCAGGCACAGAGAAGGTGCTAGCAGGGAATTCTCTGCCTGCCTTTCCCCAGTGCTCTGCAAGCTCTCCAGGACAATATAAAATCTGGCGCTCTGTGCTTTCTTTCGTTCTGAACAAGTGTTACTGTTTTCTGCACAAAAGCGATTCTGCGAAGCAATGTGAACACTTCTGCTTCCCAGGCACAGAGAAGGTGCTAGCAGGGAATTCTCTGCCTGCCTTTCCCCAGTGCTCTGCAAGCTCTCCAGGACAACAGCAAATCTGGGGCTCTGTGCTTTCTTTCGTTCTGAACAAGTGTTACTGTTTTCTGCACAAAAGCGATTCTGCGAAGCAAGGTGAACACTTCTGCTTCCCAGGCACAGAGAAGGTGCTAGCAGGGAATTCTCTGCCTGCCTTTCCCCAGTGCTCTGCAAGCTCTCCAGGACAACAGCAAATCTGGGGCTCTGTGCTTTCTTTCGTTCTGAACAAGTGTTACTGTTTTCTGCACAAAAGCGATTCTGCGAAGCAATGTGAACACTTCTGCTTCCCAGGCACAGAGAAGGTGCTAGCAGGGAATTCTCTGCCTGCCTTTCCCCAGTGCTCTGCAAGCTCTCCAGGACAACAGCAAATCTGGGGCTCTGTGCTTTCTTTCGTTCTGAACCAGTATTACTGTTTTCTGCACAAAAGCGATTCTGCGAAGCAATGTGAACACTTCTGCTTCCCAGGCACAGAGAAGGTGCTAGCAGGGAATTCTCTGCCTGCCTTTCCCCAGTGCTCTGCAAGCTCTCCAGGATAATATAAAATCTGGCGCTCTGTGCTTTCTTTCGTTCTGAACAAGTGTTACTGTTTTCTGCACAAAAGCGATTCTGCGAAGCAATGTGAACACTTCTGCTTCCCAGGCACAGAGAAGGTGCTAGCAGGGAATTCTCTGCCTGCCTTTCCCCAGTACTCTGCAAGCTCTCCAGGACAACATAAAATCCGGGGCTCTGTGCTTTCTTTCGTTCTGAACCAGTGTTACTGTTTTCTGCACAAAAGCAATTCTGCGAACCAATGTGAACAGGCACAGAGAAGGTTCTAGAAGGGAACTCTCTGCCTGCCTTTCCCCAGTGCTCTGCAAGCTCTCCAGGACAACAGCAAATCTGGGGCTCTGTGCTTTCTTTCGTTCTGAACAAGTGTTACTGTTTTCTGCACAAAAGCGATTCTGCGAAGCAATGTGAACACTTCTGCTTCCCAGGCACAGAGAAGGTGCTAGCAGGGAATTCTCTGCCTGCCTTTCCCCAGTGCTCTGCAAGCTCTCCAGGACAATATAAAATCTGGCGCTCTGTGCTTTCTTTCGTTCTGAACAAGTGTTACTGTTTTCTGCACAAAAGCGATTCTGCAAAGCAATGTGAACACTTCTGCTTCCCAGGCACAGAGAAGGTGCTAGCAGGGAATTCTCTGCCTGCCTTTCCCCAGTGCTCTGCAAGCTCTCCAGGACAACAGCAAATCTGGGGCTCTGTGCTTTCTCTCATTCTGAACCAGTCTTACTGTTTTCTGCACAAAAGCGATTCTGCGAAGCAATGTGAACAGGCACAGAGAACGTGCTAGCAGGGAATTCTCTGCCTGCCTTTCCCCAGTGCTCTGCAAGCTCTCCAGGATAATATAAAATCTGGCGCTCTGTGCTTTCTTTCGTTCTGAACAAGTGTTACTGTTTTCTGCACAAAAGCGATTCTGCGAAGCAATGTGAACACTTCTGCTTCCCAGGCACAGAGAAGGTGCTAGCAGGGAATTCTCTGCCTGCCTTTCCCCAGTGCTCTGCAAGCTCTCCAGGACAACATAAAATCTGGGGCTCTGTGCTTTCTCTCGTTCTGAACAAGTGTTACTCTTTTCTGCACAAAAGCGACTCTGCGAAGCAATGTGAACAGGCACAGAGAAGGTGCTAGCAGGGAATTCTCTGCCTGCCTTTCCCCAGTGCTCTGCAAGCTCTCCAGGACAACATAAAATCTGGCGCTCTGTGCTTTCTTTCGTTCTGAACAAATGTTACTGTTTTCTGCACAAAAGCGATTCTGCGAAGCAATGTGAACACTTCTGCTTCCCAGGCACAGAGAAGGTGCTAGCAGGGAATTCTCTGCCTGCCTTTCCCCAGTGCTCTGCAAGCTCTCCAGGACAACAGCAAATCTGGGGCTCTGTGCTTTCTCTCATTCTGAACCAGTCTTACTGTTTTCTGCACAAAAGCGATTCTGCGAAGCAATGTGAACACTTCTGCTTCCCAGGCACAGAGAAGGTGCTAGCAGGGAATTCTCTGCCTGCCTTTCCCCAGTGCTCTGCAAGCTCTCCAGGACAACAGCAATTCTGGGGCTCTGTGCTTTCTTTCGTTCTGAACAAGTGTTACTGGTTTCTGCACAAAAGCGATTCTACGAAGCAAGGTGAACACTTGTGCTTCCCAGGCACAGAGAAGGTGCTAGCAGGGAATTCTCTGCCTGCCTTTCCCCAGTGCTCTGCAAGCTCTCCAGGACAACATAAAATCTGGGGCTCTGTGCTTTCTTTCGTTCTGAACAAGTGTTACTGTTTTCTGCACAAAAGCGATTCTGCGAAGCAATGTGAACACTTCTGCTTCCCAGGCACAGAGAAGGTGCTAGCAGGGAATTCTCTGCCTGCCTTTCCCCAGTGCTCTGCAAGCTCTCCAGGACAACAGCAAATCTGGGGCTCTGTGCTTTCTTTCGTTCTGAACAAGTTTTACTGTTTTCTGCACAAAAGCGATTCTGCGAAGCAATGTGAACAGGCACAGAGAAGGTGCTAGCAGGGAATTCTCTGCCTGCCTTTCCCCAGTGCTCTGCAAGCTCTCCAGGACAACATAAAATCTGGGGCTCTGTGCTTTCTTTCGTTCTGAACAAGTGTTACTGTTTTCTGCACAAAAGCGATTCTGCGAAGCAATGTGAACACTTCTGCTTCCCAGGCACAGAGAAGGTGCTAGCAGGGAATTCTCTGCCTGCCTTTCCCCAGTGCTCTGCAAGCTCTCCAGGACAACAGCAAATCTGGGGCTCTGTGCTTTCTTTCGTTCTGAACAAGTGTTACTGTTTTCTGCACAAAAGCGATTCTGCGAAGCAATGTGAACACTTCTGCTTCCCAGGCACAGAGAAGGTGCTAGCAGGGAATTCTCTGCCTGCCTTTCCCCAGTGCTCTGCAAGCTCTCCAGGACAACATAAAATCTGGGGCTCTGTGCTTTCTTTCGTTCTGAACAAGTGTTACTGTTTTCTGCACAAAAGCGATTCTGCGAAGCAATGTGAACACTTCTGCTTCCCAGGCACAGAGAAGGTGCTAGCAGGGAATTCTCTGCCTGCCTTTCCCCAGTGCTCTGCAAGCTCTCCAGGACAACAGCAAATCTGGGGCTCTGTGCTTTCTTTCGTTCTGAACAAGTGTTACTGTTTTCTGCACAAAAGCGATTCTACGAAGCAAGGTGAACACTTCTGCTTCCCAGGCACAGAGAAGGTGCTAGCAGGGAATTCTCTGCCTGCCTTTCCCCAGTGCTCTGCAAGCTCTCCAGGACAACAGCAAATCTGGGGCTCTGTGCTTTCTTTCGTTCTGAACAAGTGTTACTGTTTTCTGCACAAAAGCAATTCTGCGAACCAATGTGAACAGGCACAGAGAAGGTTCTAGCAGGGAATTCTCTGCCTGCCTTTCCCCAGTGCTCTGCAAGCTCTCCAGGACAACATAAAATCTGGGGCTCTGTGCTTTCTTTCGTTCTGAACAAGTGTTAGTGTTTTCTGCACAAAAGCGATTCTGCGAAGCAATGTGAACACTTCTGCTTCCCAGGCACAGAGAAGGTGCTAGCAGGGAATTCTCTGCCTGCCTTTCCCCAGTGCTCTGCAAGCTCTCCAGGACAACAGCAAATCTGGGGCTCTGTGCTTTCTTTCGTTCTGAACAAGTGTTACTGTTTTCTGCACAAAAGCGATTCTGCGAAGCAATGTGAACACTTCTGCTTCCCAGGCACAGAGAAGGTGCTAGCAGGGAATTCTCTGCCTGCCTTTCCCCAGTGCTCTGCAAGCTCTCCAGGACAACAGCAAATCTGGGGCTCTGTGCTTTCTTTCGTTCTGAACTAGTATTACTGTTTTCTGCACAAAAGCGATTCTGCGAAGCAATGTGAACAGGCACAGAGAAGGTGCTAGCAGGGAATTCTCTGCCTGCCTTTCCCCAGTGCTCTGCAAGCTCTCCAGGACAACATAAAATCTGGGGCTCTGTGCTTTCTTTCGTTCTGAACAAGTGTTACTGTTTTCTGCACAAAAGCGATTCTGCGAAGCAATGTGAACACTTCTGCTTCCCAGGCACAGAGAAGGTGCTAGCAGGGAATTCTCTGCCTGCCTTTCCCCTGTGCTCTGCAAGCTCTCCAGGACAACAGCAAATCTGGGGCTCTGTGCTTTCTTTCGTTCTGAACTAGTATTACTGTTTTCTGCACAAAAGCGATTCTGCGAACCAATGTGAACAGGCACAGAGAAGGTTCTAGCAGGGAATTCTCTGCCTGCCTTTCCCCAGTGCTCTGCAAGCTCTCCAGGACAACATAAAATCTGGGGCTCTGTGCTTTCTTTCGTTCTGAACCAGTGTTACTGTTTTCTGCACAAAAGCGATTCTGCGAAGCAATGTGAACAGGCACAGAGAAGGTGCTAGCAGGGAATTCTCTGCCTGCCTTTCCCCAGTGCTCTGCAAGCTCTCCAGGACAACAGCAATTCTGGGGCTCTGTGCTTTCTTTCGTTCTGAACAAGTGTTACTGTTTTCTGCACAAAAGCGATTCTGCGAAGCAATGTGAACACTTCTGCTTCCCAGGCACAGAGAAGGTGCTAGCAGGGAATTCTCTGCCTGCCTTTCCCCAGTGCTCTGCAAGCTCTCCAGGACAACATAAAATCTGGGGCTCTGTGCTTTCTTTCGTTCTGAACAAGTGTTACTGTTTTCTGCACAAAAGCGATTCTGCGAAGCAATGTGAACACTTCTGCTTCCCAGGCACAGAGAAGGTGCTAGCAGGGAATTCTCTGCCTGCCTTTCCCCAGTGCTCTGCAAGCTCTCCAGGACAACAGCAAATCTGGGGCTCTGTGCTTTCTTTCGTTCTGAACAAGTGTTACTGTTTTCTGCACAAAAGCGATTCTGCGAAGCAATGTGAACACTTCTGCTTCCCAGGCACAGAGAAGGTGCTAGCAGGGAATTCTCTGCCTGCCTTTCCCCAGTGCTCTGCAAGCTCTTCAGGACAACATAAAATGTGGGGCTCTGTGCTTTCTTTCGTTCTGAACAAGTGTTACTGTTTTCTGCACAAAAGCGATTCTGCGAAGCAATGTGAACACTTCTGCTTCCCAGGCACAGAGAAGGTGCTAGCAGGGAATTCTCTGCCTGCCTTTCCCCAGTGCTCTGCAAGCTCTCCAGGACAACATAAAATCTGGGGCTCTGTGCTTTCTTTCGTTCTGAACCAGTGTTACTGTTTTCTGAACAAAAGCGATTCTGCGAAGCAATGTGAACACTTCTGCTTCCCAGGCACAGAGAAGGTGCTAGCAGGGAATTCTCTGCCTGCCTTTCCCCAGTGCTCTGCAAGCTCTCCAGGACAACATAAAATCTGGGGCTCTGTGCTTTCTTTCGTTCTGAACAAGTGTTACTGTTTTCTGCACAAAAGCGATTCCGCGAAGCAATGTGAACACTTCTGCTTCCCAGGCACAGAGAAGGTGCTAGCAGGGAATTCTCTGCCTGCCTTTCCCCAGTGCTCTGCAAGCTCTCCAGGACAACATAAAATCCGGGGCTCTGTGCTTTCTTTCGTTCTGAACCAGTATTACTGTTTTCTGCACAAAAGCGATTCTGCGAAGCAATGTGAACACTTCTGCTTCCCAGGCACAGAGAAGGTGCTAGCAGGGAATTCTCTGCCTGCCTTTCCCCAGTGCTCTGCAAGCTCTTCAGGACAACATAAAATCTGGGGCTCTGTGCTTTCTTTCATTCTGAACCAGTCTTACTGTTTTCTGCACAAAAGCGATTCTGCGAAGCAATGTGAACACTTCTGCTTCCCAGGCACAGAGAAGGTGCTAGCAGGGAATTCTCTGCCTGCCTTTCCCCAGTGCTCTGCAAGCTCTCCAGGACAACAGCAAATCTGGGGCTCTGTGCTTTCTTTCGTTCTGAACAAGTGTTACTGTTTTCTGCACAAAAGCGATTCTGCGAAGCAATGTGAACACTTCTGCTTCCCAGGCACAGAGAAGGTGCTAGCAGGGAATTCTCTGCCTGCCTTTCCCCAGTGCTCTGCAAGCTCTCCAGGACAACAGCAAATCTGGGGCTCTGTGCTTTCTTTCGTTCTGAACAAGTGTTACTGTTTTCTGCACAAAAGCGATTCTGCGAAGCAAGGTGAACACTTCTGCTTCCCAGGCACAGAGAAGGTGCTAGCAGGGAATTCTCTGCCTGCCTTTCCCCAGTGCTCTGCAAGCTCTCCAGGACAACAGCAAATCTGGGGCTATGTGCTTTCTTTCGTTCTGAACAAGTGTTACTGTTTTCTGCACAAAAGCGATTCTACGAAGCAAGGTGAACACTTCTGCTTCCCAGGCACAGAGAAGGTGCTAGCAGGGAATTCTCTGCCTGCCTTTCCCCAGTGCTCTGCAAGCTCTCCAGGACAACATAAAATCTGGGGCTCTGTGCTTTCTTTCGTTCTGAACAAGTGTTACTGTTTTCTGCACAAAAGAGATTCTGCGAAGTAATGTGAACACGTCTGCTTCCCAGGCACAGAGAAGGTGCTAGCAGGGAATTCTCTGCCTGCCTTTCCCCAGTGCTCTGCAAGCTCTCCAGGACAACAGCAAATCTGGGGCTCTGTGCTTTCTTTCGTTCTGAACAAGTGTTACTGTTTTCTGCACAAAAGCGATTCTGCGAAGCAAGGTGAACACTTCTGCTTCCCAGGCACAGAGAAGGTGCTAGCAGGGAATTCTCTGCCTGCCTTTCCCCAGTGCTCTGCAAGCTCTCCAGGATAATATAAAATCTGGCGCTCTGTGCTTTCTTTCGTTCTGAACAAGTGTTACTGTTTTCTGCACAAAAGCGATTCTGCGAAGCAATGTGAACACTTCTGCTTCCCAGGCACAGAGAAGGTGCTAGCAGGGAATTCTCTGCCTGCCTTTCCCCAGTGCTCTGCAAGCTCTCCAGGACAACATAAAATCTGGGGCTCTGTGCTTTCTTTCGTTCTGAACAAGTGTTACTGTTTTCTGCACAAAAGCGATTCTGCGAAGCAATGTGAACACTTCTGCTTCCCAGGCACAGAGAAGGTGCTAGCAGGGAATTCTCTGCCTGCCTTTCCCCAGTGCTCTGCAAGCTCTCCAGGACAACAGCAAATCTGGGGCTCTGTGCTTTCTTTCGTTCTGAACAAGTGTTACTGTTTTCTGCACAAAAGCGATTCTGCGAACCAATGTGAACAGGCACAGAGAAGGTTCTAGCAGGGAATTCTCTGCCTGCCTTTCCCCAGTGCTCTGCAAGCTCTCCAGGACAACATAAAATCTGGGGCTCTGTGCTTTCTTTCGTTCTGAACAAGTGTTACTGTTTTCTGCACAAAAGCGATTCTGCGAAGCAATGTGAACACTTCTGCTTCCCAGGCACAGAGAAGGTGCTAGCAGGGAATTCTCTGCCTGCCTTTCCCCAGTGCTCTGCAAGCTCTCCAGGAAAACAGCAAATCTGGGGCTCTGTGCTTTCTTTCGTTCTGAACTAGTATTACTGTTTTCTGCACAAAAGCAATTCTGCGAAGCAATGTGAACAGGCACAGAGAAGGTGCTAGCAGGGAATTCTCTGCCTGCCTTTCCCCAGTGCTCTGCAAGCTCTCCAGGACAACATAAAATCTGGGGCTCTGTGCTTTCTTTCGTTCTGAACCAGTATTACTGTTTTCTGCACAAAAGCGATTCTGCGAAGCAATGTGAACACTTCTGCTTCCCAGTTACAGAGAAGGTGCTAGCAGGGAATTCTCTGCCTGCCTTTCCCCAGTGCTCTGCAAGCTCTTCAGGACAACATAAAATCTGGGGCTCTGTGCTTTCTTTCGTTCTGAACCAGTCTTACTGTTTTCTGCACAAAAGCGATTCTGCGAAGCAATGTGAACACTTCTGCTTCCCAGGCACAGAGAAGGTGCTAGCAGGGAATTCTCTGCCTGCCTTTCCCCAGTGCTCTGCAAGCTCTCCAGGACAACAGCAAATCTGGGGCTCTGTGCTTTCTTTCGTTCTGAACAAGTGTTACTGTTTTCTGCACAAAAGCGATTCTGCGAAGCAATGTGAACACTTCTGCTTCCCAGGCACAGAGAAGGTGCTAGCAGGGAATTCTCTGCCTGCCTTTCCCCAGTGCTCTGCAAGCTCTCCAGGACAATATAAAATCTGGCGCTCTGTGCTTTCTTTCGTTCTGAACAAGTGTTACTGTTTTCTGCACAAAAGCGATTCTGCGAAGCAATGTGAACACTTCTGCTTCCCAGGCACAGAGAAGGTGCTAGCAGGGAATTCTCTGCCTGCCTTTCCCCAGTGCTCTGCAAGCTCTCCAGGACAACAGCAAATCTGGGGCTCTGTGCTTTCTTTCGTTCTGAACAAGTGTTAATGTTTTCTGCACAAAAGCGATTCTGCGAAGCAAGGTGAACACTTCTGCTTCCCAGTTACAGAGAAGGTGCTAGCAGGGAATTCTCTGCCTGCCTTTCCCCAGTGCTCTGCAAGCTCTCCAGGACAACAGCAAATCTGGGGCTATGTGCTTTCTTTCGTTCTGAACAAGTGTTACTGTTTTCTGCACAAAAGCGATTCTGCGAAGCAATGTGAACACTTCTGCTTCCCAGGCACAGAGAAGGTGCTAGCAGGGAATTCTCTGCCTGCCTTTCCCCAGTGCTCTGCAAGCTCTCCAGGACAACATAAAATCTGGGGCTCTGTGCTTTCTTTCGTTCTGAACCAGTATTACTGTTTTCTGCACAAAAGCGATTCTGCGAAGCAATGTGAACACTTCTGCTTCCCAGGCACAGAGAAGGTGCTAGCAGGGAATTCTCTGCCTGCCTTTCCCCAGTGCTCTGCAAGCTCTTCAGGACAACATAAAATCTGGGGCTCTGTGCTTTCTTTCGTTCTGAACCAGTATTACTGTTTTCTGCACAAAAGCGATTCTGCGAAGCAATGTGAACACTTCTGCTTCCCAGGCACAGAGAAGGTGCTAGCAGGGAATTCTCTGCCTGCCTTTCCCCAGTGCTCTGCAAGCTCTCCAGGACAACAGCAAATCTGGGGCTCTGTGCTTTCTTTCGTTCTGAACAAGTGTTACTGTTTTCTGCACAAAAGCGATTCTGCGAAGCAATGTGAACACTTCTGCTTCCCAGGCACAGAGAAGGTGCTAGCAGGGAATTCTCTGCCTGCCTTTCCCCAGTGCTCTGCAAGCTCTCCAGGACAACAGCAAATCTGGGGCTCTGTGCTTTCTTTCGTTCTGAACCAGTGTTACTGTTTTCTGCACAAAAGCGATTCTGCGAAGCAATGTGAACAGGCACAGAGAAGGTGCTAGCAGGGAATTCTCTGCCTGCCTTTCCCCAGTGCTCTGCAAGCTCTCCAGGACAACATAAAATCTGGGGCTCTGTGCTTTCTTTCGTTCTGAACCAGTATTACTGTTTTCTGCACAAAAGCGATTCTGCGAAGCAATGTGAACACTTCTGCTTCCCAGTTACAGAGAAGGTGCTAGCAGGGAATTCTCTGCCTGCCTTTCCCCAGTGCTCTGCAAGCTCTTCATGACAACATAAAATCTGGGGCTCTGTGCTTTCTTTCGTTCTGAACCAGTATTACTGTTTTCTGCACAAAAGCGATTCTGCGAAGCAATGTGAACACTTCTGCTTCCCAGGCACAGAGAAGGTGCTAGCAGGGAATTCTCTGCCTGCCTTTCCCCAGTGCTCTGCAAGCTCTCCAGGACAACAGCAAATCTGGGGCTCTGTGCTTTCTTTCGTTCTGAACAAGTGTTACTGTTTTCTGCACAAAAGCGATTCTGCGAAGCAAGGTGAACACTTCTGCTTCCCAGGCACAGAGAAGGTGCTAGCAGGGAATTCTCTGCCTGCCTTTCCCCAGTGCTCTGCAAGCTCTCCAGGACAACAGCAATTCTGGGGCTCTGTGCTTTCTTTCGTTCTGAACAAGTGTTACTGTTTTCTGCACAAAAGCGATTCTGCGAAGCAATGTGAACACTTCTGCTTCCCAGGCACAGAGAAGGTGCTAGCAGGGAATTCTCTGCCTGCCTTTCCCCAGTGCTCTGCAAGCTCTCCAGGACAACATAAAATCTGGGGCTCTGTGCTTTCTTTCGTTCTGAACAAGTGTTACTGTTTTCTGCACAAAAGCGATTCTGCGAAGCAAGGTGAACACTTCTGCTTCCCAGGCACAGAGAAGGTGCTAGCAGGGAATTCTCTGCCTGCCTTTCCCCAGTGCTCTGCAAGCTCTCCAGGACAACAGCAAATCTGGGGCTATGTGCTTTCTTTCGTTCTGAACAAGTGTTACTGTTTTCTGCACAAAAGCGATTCTACGAAGCAAGGTGAACACTTCTGCTTCCCAGGCACAGAGAAGGTGCAAGCAGGGAATTCTCTGCCTGCCTTTCCCCAGTGCTCTGCAAGCTCTCCAGGACAACATAAAATCTGGGGCTCTGTGCTTTCTTTCGTTCTGAACAAGTGTTACTGTTTTCTGCACAAAAGCGATTCTGCGAAGTAATGTGAACACGTCTGCTTCCCAGGCACAGAGAAGGTGCTAGCAGGGAATTCTCTGCCTGCCTTTCCCCAGTGCTCTGCAAGCTCTCCAGGACAACAGCAAATCTGGGGCTCTGTGCTTTCTTTCGTTCTGAACAAGTGTTACTGTTTTCTGCACAAAAGCGATTCTGCGAAGCAAGGTGAACACTTCTGCTTCCCAGGCACAGAGAAGGTGCTAGCAGGGAATTCTCTGCCTGCCTTTCCCCAGTGCTCTGCAAGCTCTCCAGGACAACAGCAATTCTGGGGCTCTGTGCTTTCTTTCGTTCTGAACAAGTGTTACTGTTTTCTGCACAAAAGCGATTCTGCGAAGCAATGTGAACACTTCTGCTTCCCAGGCACAGAGAAGGTGCTAGCAGGGAATTCTCTGCCTGCCTTTCCCCAGTGCTCTGCAAGCTCTCCAGGACAACAGCAAATCTGGGGCTCTGTGCTTTCTTTCGTTCTGAACTAGTATTACTGTTTTCTGCACAAAAGCGATTCTGCGAACCAATGTGAACAGGCACAGAGAAGGTTCTAGCAGGGAATTCTCTGCCTGCCTTTCCCCAGTGCTCTGCAAGCTCTCCAGGACAACATAAAATCTGGGGCTCTGTGCTTTCTTTCGTTCTGAACAAGTGTTACTGTTTTCTGCACAAAAGCGATTCTGCGAAGCAATGTGAACACTTCTGCTTCCCAGGCACAGAGAAGGTGCTAGCAGGGAATTCTCTGCCTGCCTTTCCCCAGTGCTCTGCAAGCTCTCCAGGAAAACAGCAAATCTGGGGCTCTGTGCTTTCTTTCGTTCTGAACCAGTCTTACTGTTTTCTGCACAAAAGCGATTCTGCGAAGCAATGTGAACAGGCACAGAGAAGGTGCTAGCAGGGAATTCTCTGCCTGCCTTTCCCCAGTGCTCTGCAAGCTCTCCAGGACAACAGCAAATCTGGGGCTCTGTGCTTTCTTTCGTTCTGAACAAGTGTTACTGTTTTCTGCACAAAAGCGATTCTGCGAAGCAATGTGAACACTTCTGCTTCCCAGGCACAGAGAAGGTGCTAGCAGGGAATTCTCTGCCTGCCTTTCCCCAGTGCTCTGCAAGCTCTCCAGGACAACATAAAATCTGGGGCTCTGTGCTTTCTTTCGTTCTGAACCAGTATTACTGTTTTCTGCACAAAAGCGATTCTGCGAAGCAATGTGAACACTTCTGCTTCCCAGGCACAGAGAAGGTGCTAGCAGGGAATTCTCTGCCTGCCTTTCCCCAGTGCTCTGCAAGCTCTCCAGGACAACAGCAAATCTGGCGCTCTGTGCTTTCTTTCGTTCTGAACCAGTGTTACTGTTTTCTGCACAAAAGCGATTCTGCGAAGCAATGTGAACAGGCACAGAGAAGGTGCTAGCAGGGAATTCTCTGCCTGCCTTTCCCCAGTGCTCTGCAAGCTCTCCAGGACAATATAAAATCTGGGGCTCTGTGCTTTCTTTCGTTCTGAACAAGTGTTACTGTTTTCTGCACAAAAGCGATTCTGCGAAGCAATGTGAACACTTCTGCTTCCCAGGCACAGAGAAGGTGCTAGCAGGGAATTCTCTGCCTGCCTTTCCCCAGTGCTCTGCAAGCTCTCCAGGACAACAGCAAATCTGGGGCTCTGTGCTTTCTTTCGTTCTGAACAAGTGTTACTGTTTTCTGCACAAAAGCGATTCTGCGAAGCAAGGTGAACACTTCTGCTTCCCAGGCACAGAGAAGGTGCTAGCAGGGAATTCTCTGCCTGCCTTTCCCCAGTGCTCTGCAAGCTCTCCAGGACAACAGCAATTCTGGGGCTCTGTGCTTTCTTTCGTTCTGAACAAGTGTTACTGTTTTCTGCACAAAAGCGATTCTGCGAAGCAATGTGAACACTTCTGCTTCCCAGGCACAGAGAAGGTGCTAGCAGGGAATTCTCTGCCTGCCTTTCCCCAGTGCTCTGCAAGCTCTCCAGGACAACAGCAAATCTGGGGCTCTGTGCTTTCTTTCGTTCTGAACTAGTATTACTGTTTTCTGCACAAAAGCGATTCTGCGAACCAATGTGAACAGGCACAGAGAAGGTTCTAGCAGGGAATTCTCTGCCTGCCTTTCCCCAGTGCTCTGCAAGCTCTCCAGGACAACATAAAATCTGGGGCTCTGTGCTTTCTTTCGTTCTGAACAAGTGTTACTGTTTTCTGCACAAAAGCGATTCTGCGAAGCAATGTGAACACTTCTGCTTCCCAGGCACAGAGAAGGTGCTAGCAGGGAATTCTCTGCCTGCCTTTCCCCAGTGCTCTGCAAGCTCTCCAGGAAAACAGCAAATCTGGGGCTCTGTGCTTTCTTTCGTTCTGAACCAGTCTTACTGTTTTCTGCACAAAAGCGATTCTGCGAAGCAATGTGAACAGGCACAGAGAAGGTGCTAGCAGGGAATTCTCTGCCTGCCTTTCCCCAGTGCTCTGCAAGCTCTCCAGGACAACAGCAAATCTGGGGCTCTGTGCTTTCTTTCGTTCTGAACAAGTGTTACTGTTTTCTGCACAAAAGCGATTCTGCGAAGCAATGTGAACACTTCTGCTTCCCAGGCACAGAGAAGGTGCTAGCAGGGAATTCTCTGCCTGCCTTTCCCCAGTGCTCTGCAAGCTCTCCAGGACAACATAAAATCTGGGGCTCTGTGCTTTCTTTCGTTCTGAACCAGTATTACTGTTTTCTGCACAAAAGCGATTCTGCGAAGCAATGTGAACACTTCTGCTTCCCAGGCACAGAGAAGGTGCTAGCAGGGAATTCTCTGCCTGCCTTTCCCCAGTGCTCTGCAAGCTCTCCAGGACAACAGCAAATCTGGCGCTCTGTGCTTTCTTTCGTTCTGAACCAGTGTTACTGTTTTCTGCACAAAAGCGATTCTGCGAAGCAATGTGAACAGGCACAGAGAAGGTGCTAGCAGGGAATTCTCTGCCTGCCTTTCCCCAGTGCTCTGCAAGCTCTCCAGGACAATATAAAATCTGGGGCTCTGTGCTTTCTTTCGTTCTGAACAAGTGTTACTGTTTTCTGCACAAAAGCGATTCTGCGAAGCAATGTGAACACTTCTGCTTCCCAGGCACAGAGAAGGTGCTAGCAGGGAATTCTCTGTCTGCCTTTCCCCAGTGCTCTGCAAGCTCTCCAGGACAACAGCAAATCTGGGGCTCTGTGCTTTCTTTCGTTCTGAACAAGTGTTACTGTTTTCTGCACAAAAGCGATTCTGCGAAGCAAGGTGAACACTTCTGCTTCCCAGGCACAGAGAAGGTGCTAGCAGGGAATTCTCTGCCTGCCTTTCCCCAGTGCTCTGCAAGCTCTCCAGGACAACAGCAATTCTGGGGCTCTGTGCTTTCTTTCGTTCTGAACAAGTGTTACTGTTTTCTGCACAAAAGCGATTCTGCGAAGCAATGTGAACACTTCTGCTTCCCAGGCACAGAGAAGGTGCTAGCAGGGAATTCTCTGTCTGCCTTTCCCCAGTGCTCTGCAAGCTCTCCAGGACAACAGCAAATCTGGGGCTCTGTGCTTTCTTTCGTTCTGAACAAGTGTTACTGTTTTCTGCACAAAAGCGATTCTGCGAAGCAAGGTGAACACTTCTGCTTCCCAGGCACAGAGAAGGTGCTAGCAGGGAATTCTCTGCCTGCCTTTCCCCAGTGCTCTGCAAGCTCTCCAGGACAACAGCAATTCTGGGGCTCTGTGCTTTCTTTCGTTCTGAACAAGTGTTACTGTTTTCTGCACAAAAGCGATTCTGCGAAGCAATGTGAACACTTCTGCTTCCCAGGCACAGAGAAGGTGCTAGCAGGGAATTCTCTGCCTGCCTTTCCCCAGTGCTCTGCAAGCTCTCCAGGACAACATAAAATCTGGGGCTCTGTGCTTTCTTTCATTCTGAACAAGTGTTACTGTTTTCTGCACAAAAGCGATTCTGCGAAGCAATGTGAACACTTCTGCTTCCCAGGCACAGAGAAGGTGCTAGCAGGGAATTCTCTGCCTGCCTTTCCCCAGTGCTCTGCAAGCTCTCCAGGACAACAGCAAATCTGGGGCTCTGTGCTTTCTTTCGTTCTGAACCAGTGTTACTGTTTTCTGCACAAAAGCAATTCTGCGAACCAATGAGAACAGTCACAGAGAAGGTGCTAGCAGGGAATTCTCTGCCTGCCTTTCCCCAGTGCTCTGCAAGCTCTCCAGGACAACAGCAAATCTGGGGCTCTGTGCTTTCTTTCGTTCTGAACAAGTGTTACTGTTTTCTGCACAAAAGCGATTCTACGAAGCAAGGTGAACACTTCTGCTTCCCAGGCACAGAGAAGGTGCTAGCAGGGAATTCTCTGCCTGCCTTTCCCCAGTGCTCTGCAAGCTCTCCAGGACAACAGCAAATCTGGGGCTCTGTGCTTTCTTTCGTTCTGAACAAGTGTTACTGTTTTCTGCACAAAAGCAATTCTGCGAACCAATGTGAACAGGCACAGAGAAGGTTCTAGCAGGGAATTCTCTGCCTGCCTTTCCCCAGTGCTCTGCAAGCTCTCCAGGACAACATAAAATCTGGGGCTCTGTGCTTTCTCTCATTCTGAACCAGTCTTACTCTTTTCTGCACAAGAGCGATTCTGCGAAGCAATGGGAACACTTCTGCTTCCCAGGCACAGAGAAGGTGCTAGCAGGGAATTCTCTGCCTGCCTTTCCCCAGTGCTCTGCAAGCTCTCCAGGACAACATAAAATCTGGGGCTCTGTGCTTTCTTTCGTTCTGAACAAGTGTTACTGTTTTCTGCACAAAAGCGATTCTGCGAAGCAATGTGAACACTTCTGCTTCCCAGGCACAGAGAAGGTGCTAGCAGGGAATTCTCTGCCTGCCTTTCCCCAGTGCTCTGCAAGCTCTCCAGGACAACAGCAAATCTGGGGCTCTGTGCTTTCTTTCGTTCTGAACCAGTGTTACTGTTTTCTGCACAAAAGGAATTCTGCGAACCAATGAGAACAGTCACAGAGAAGGTGCTAGCAGGGAATTCTCTGCCTGCCTTTCCCCAGTGCTCTGCAAGCTCTCCAGGACAACAGCAAATCTGGGGCTCTGTGCTTTCTTTCGTTCTGAACAAGTGTTACTGTTTTCTGCACAAAAGCGATTCTACGAAGCAAGGTGAACACTTCTGCTTCCCAGGCACAGAGAAGGTGCTAGCAGGGAATTCTCTGCCTGCCTTTCCCCAGTGCTCTGCAAGCTCTCCAGGACAACAGCAATTCTGGGGCTCTGTGCTTTCTTTCGTTCTGAACAAGTGTTACTGTTTTCTGCACAAAAGAGATTCTGCGAAGCAATGTGAACACGTCTGCTTCCCAGGCACAGAGAAGGTGCTAGCAGGGAATTCTCTGCCTGCCTTTCCCCAGTGCTCTGCAAGCTCTCCAGGACAACAGCAAATCTGGGGCTCTGTGCTTTCTTTCGTTCTGAACAAGTGTTACTGTTTTCTGCACAAAAGCGATTCTGCGAAGCAAGGTGAACACTTCTGCTTCCCAGGCACAGAGAAGGTGCTAGCAGGGAATTCTCTGCCTGCCTTTCCCCAGTGCTCTGCAAGCTCTCCAGGATAATATAAAATCTGGCGCTCTGTGCTTTCTTTCGTTCTGAACAAGTGTTACTGTTTTCTGCACAAAAGCGATTCTGCGAAGCAATGTGAACACTTCTGCTTCCCAGGCACAGAGAAGGTGCTAGCAGGGAATTCTCTGCCTGCCTTTCCCCAGTGCTCTGCAAGCTCTCCAGGACAACATAAAATCTGGGGCTCTGTGCTTTCTTTCGTTCTGAACAAGTGTTACTGTTTTCTGCACAAAAGCGATTCTGCGAAGCAATGTGAACACTTCTGCTTCCCAGGCACAGAGAAGGTGCTAGCAGGGAATTCTCTGCCTGCCTTTCCCCAGTGCTCTGCAAGCTCTCCAGGACAACAGCAAATCTGGGGCTCTGTGCTTTCTTTCGTTCTGAACTAGTATTATTGTTTTCTGCACAAAAGCGATTCTGCGAACCAATGTGAACAGGCACAGAGAAGGTTCTAGCAGGGAATTCTCTGCCTGCCTTTCCCCAGTGCTCTGCAAGCTCTCCAGGACAACATAAAATCTGGGGCTCTGTGCTTTCTTTCGTTCTGAACAAGTGTTACTGTTTTCTGCACAAAAGCGATTCTGCGAAGCAATGTGAACACTTCTGCTTCCCAGGCACAGAGAAGGTGCTAGCAGGGAATTCTCTGCCTGCCTTTCCCCAGTGCTCTGCAAGCTCTCCAGGAAAACAGCAAATCTGGGGCTCTGTGCTTTCTTTCGTTCTGAACTAGTATTACTGTTTTCTGCACAAAAGCGATTCTGCGAAGCAATGTGAACAGGCACAGAGAAGGTGCTAGCAGGGAATTCTCTGCCTGCCTTTCCCCAGTGCTCTGCAAGCTCTCCAGGACAACAGCAAATCTGGGGCTCTGTGCTTTCTTTCGTTCTGAACAAGTGTTACTGTTTTCTGCACAAAAGCGATTCTGCGAAGCAATGTGAACACTTCTGCTTCCCAGGCACAGAGAAGGTGCTAGCAGGGAATTCTCTGCCTGCCTTTCCCCAGTGCTCTGCAAGCTCTCCAGGACAATATAAAATCTGGGGCTCTGTGCTTTCTTTCGTTCTGAACAAGTGTTACTGTTTTCTGCACAAAAGCGATTCTGCGAAGCAATGTGAACACTTCTGCTTCCCAGGCACAGAGAAGGTGCTAGCAGGGAATTCTCTGTCTGCCTTTCCCCAGTGCTCTGCAAGCTCTCCAGGACAACAGCAAATCTGGGTCTCTGTGCTTTCTTTCGTTCTGAACAAGTGTTACTGTTTTCTGCACAAAAGCGATTCTGCGAAGCAAGGTGAACACTTCTGCTTCCCAGGCACAGAGAAGGTGCTAGCAGGGAATTCTCTGCCTGCCTTTCCCCAGTGCTCTGCAAGCTCTCCAGGACAACAGCAATTCTGGGGCTCTGTGCTTTCTTTCGTTCTGAACAAGTGTTACTGTTTTCTGCACAAAAGCGATTCTGCGAAGCAATGTGAACACTTCTGCTTCCCAGGCACAGAGAAGGTGCTAGCAGGGAATTCTCTGCCTGCCTTTCCCCAGTGCTCTGCAAGCTCTCCAGGACAACATAAAATCTGGGGCTCTGTGCTTTCTTTCGTTCTGAACAAGTGTTACTGTTTTCTGCACAAAAGCGATTCTGCGAAGTAATGTGAACACGTCTGCTTCCCAGGCACAGAGAAGGTGCTAGCAGGGAATTCTCTGCCTGCCTTTCCCCAGTGCTCTGCAAGCTCTCCAGGACAACAGCAAATCTGGGGCTCTGTGCTTTCTTTCGTTCTGAACAAGTGTTACTGTTTTCTGCACAAAAGCGATTCTGCGAAGCAAGGTGAACACTTCTGCTTCCCAGTTACAGAGAAGGTGCTAGCAGGGAATTCTCTGCCTGCCTTTCCCCAGTGCTCTGCAAGCTCTTCAGGACAACAGCAAATCTGGGGCTCTGTGCTTTCTTTCGTTCTGAACAAGTGTTACTGTTTTCTGCACAAAAGCGATTCTGCGAAGCAATGTGAACACTTCTGCTTCCCAGGCACAGAGAAGGTGCTAGCAGGGAATTCTCTGCCTGCCTTTCCCCAGTGCTCTGCAAGCTCTCCAGGACAACAGCAAATCTGGGGCTCTGTGCTTTCTTTCGTTCTGAACAAGTGTTACTGTTTTCTGCACAAAAGAGATTCTGCGAAGTAATGTGAACACGTCTGCTTCCCAGGCACAGAGAAGGTGCTAGCAGGGAATTCTCTGCCTGCCTTTCCCCAGTGCTCTGCAAGCTCTCCAGGACAACAGCAAATCTGGGGCTCTGTGCTTTCTTTCGTTCTGAACAAGTGTTACTGTTTTCTGCACAAAAGCGATTCTGCGAAGCAAGGTGAACACTTCTGCTTCCCAGGCACAGAGAAGGTGCTAGCAGGGAATTCTCTGCCTGCCTTTCCCCAGTGCTCTGCAAGCTCTCCAGGACAACATAAAATCTGGGGCTCTGTGCTTTCTTTCGTTCTGAACAAGTGTTACTGTTTTCTGCACAAAAGAGATTCTGCGAAGTAATGTGAACACGTCTGCTTCCCAGGCACAGAGAAGGTGCTAGCAGGGAATTCTCTGCCTGCCTTTCCCCAGTGCTCTGCAAGCTCTCCAGGACAACAGCAAATCTGGGGCTCTGTGCTTTCTTTCGTTCTGAACAAGTGTTACTGTTTTCTGCACAAAAGCGATTCTGCGAAGCAATGTGAACACTTCTGCTTCCCAGGCACAGAGAAGGTGCTAGCAGGGAATTCTCTGCCTGCCTTTCCCCAGTGCTCTGCAAGCTCTCCAGGACAACAGCAAATCTGGGGCTCTGTGCTTTCTTTCGTTCTGAACAAGTGTTACTGTTTTCTGCACAAAAGCGATTCTGCGAAGCAAGGTGAACACTTCTGCTTCCCAGGCACAGAGAAGGTGCTAGCAGGGAATTCTCTGCCTGCCTTTCCCCAGTGCTCTGCAAGCTCTCCAGGACAACAGCAATTCTGGGGCTCTGTGCTTTCTTTCGTTCTGAACAAGTGTTACTGTTTTCTGAACAAAAGAGATTCTGCGAAGTAATGTGAACACGTCTGCTTCCCAGGCACAGAGAAGGTGCTAGCAGGGAATTCTCTGCCTGCCTTTCCCCAGTGCTCTGCAAGCTCTCCAGGACAACATAAAATCTGGGGCTCTGTGCTTTCTTTCGTTCTGAACAAGTGTTACTGTTTTCTGCACAAAAGAGATTCTGCGAAGTAATGTGAACACGTCTGCTTCCCAGGCACAGAGAAGGTGCTAGCAGGGAATTCTCTGCCTGCCTTTCCCCAGTGCTCTGCAAGCTCTCCAGGACAACAGCAAATCTGGGGCTCTGTGCTTTCTTTCGTTCTGAACAAGTGTTACTGTTTTCTGCACAAAAGCGATTCTGCGAAGCAAGGTGAACACTTCTGCTTCCCAGGCACAGAGAAGGTGCTAGCAGGGAATTCTCTGCCTGCCTTTCCCCAGTGCTCTGCAAGCTCTCCAGGATAATATAAAATCTGGCGCTCTGTGCTTTCTTTCGTTCTGAACAAGTGTTACTGTTTTCTGCACAAAAGCGATTCTGCGAAGCAATGTGAACACTTCTGCTTCCCAGGCACAGAGAAGGTGCTAGCAGGGAATTCTCTGCCTGCCTTTCCCCAGTGCTCTGCAAGCTCTCCAGGACAACATAAAATCTGGGGCTCTGTGCTTTCTTTCGTTCTGAACAAGTGTTACTGTTTTCTGCACAAAAGAGATTCTGCGAAGTAATGTGAACACGTCTGCTTCCCAGGCACAGAGAAGGTGCTAGCAGGGAATTCTCTGCCTGCCTTTCCCCAGTGCTCTGCAAGCTCTCCAGGACAACAGCAAATCTGGGGCTCTGTGCTTTCTTTCGTTCTGAACAAGTGTTACTGTTTTCTGCACAAAAGCAATTCTGCGAACCAATGTGAACAGGCACAGAGAAGGTGCTAGCAGGGAATTCTCTGCCTGCCTTTCCCCAGTGCTCTGCAAGCTCTCCAGGACAACATAAAATCTGGGGCTCTGTGCTTTCTCTCATTCTGAACCAGTCTTACTCTTTTCTGCACAAGAGCGATTCTGCGAAGCAATGGGAACACTTCTGCTTCCCAGGCACAGAGAAGGTGCTAGCAGGGAATTCTCTGCCTGCCTTTCCCCAGTGCTCTGCAAGCTCTCCAGGACAACAGCAAATCTGGGGCTCTGTGCTTTCTTTCGTTCTGAACAAGTGTTACTGTTTTCTGCACAAAAGAGATTCTGCGAAGTAATGTGAACACGTCTGCTTCCCAGGCACAGAGAAGGTGCTAGCAGGGAATTCTCTGCCTGCCTTTCCCCAGTGCTCTGCAAGCTCTCCAGGACAACAGCAAATCTGGGGCTCTGTGCTTTCTTTCGTTCTGAACAAGTGTTACTGTTTTCTGCACAAAAGCGATTCTGCGAAGCAAGGTGAACACTTCTGCTTCCCAGGCACAGAGAAGGTGCTAGCAGGGAATTCTCTGCCTGCCTTTCCCCAGTGCTCTGCAAGCTCTCCAGGACAACAGCAAATCTGGGGCTCTGTGCTTTCTTTCGTTCTGAACAAGTGTTACTGTTTTCTGCACAAAAGCGATTCTGCGAAGCAAGGTGAACACTTCTGCTTCCCAGGCACAGAGAAGGTGCTAGCAGGGAATTCTCTGCCTGCCTTTCCCCAGTGCTCTGCAAGCTCTCCAGGACAACATAAAATCTGGGGCTCTGTGCTTTCTTTCGTTCTGAACAAGTGTTACTGTTTTCTGAACAAAAGAGATTCTGCGAAGTAATGTGAACACGTCTGCTTCCCAGGCACAGAGAAGGTGCTAGCAGGGAATTCTCTGCCTGCCTTTCCCCAGTGCTCTGCAAGCTCTCCAGGACAACATAAAATCTGGGGCTCTGTGCTTTCTTTCGTTCTGAACAAGTGTTACTGTTTTCTGCACAAAAGAGATTCTGCGAAGTAATGTGAACACGTCTGCTTCCCAGGCACAGAGAAGGTGCTAGCAGGGAATTCTCTGCCTGCCTTTCCCCAGTGCTCTGCAAGCTCTCCAGGACAACAGCAAATCTGGGGCTCTGTGCTTTCTTTCGTTCTGAACAAGTGTTACTGTTTTCTGCACAAAAGCGATTCTGCGAAGCAAGGTGAACACTTCTGCTTCCCAGGCACAGAGAAGGTGCTAGCAGGGAATTCTCTGCCTGCCTTTCCCCAGTGCTCTGCAAGCTCTCCAGGATAATATAAAATCTGGCGCTCTGTGCTTTCTTTCGTTCTGAACAAGTGTTACTGTTTTCTGCACAAAAGCGATTCTGCGAAGCAATGTGAACACTTCTGCTTCCCAGGCACAGAGAAGGTGCTAGCAGGGAATTCTCTGCCTGCCTTTCCCCAGTGCTCTGCAAGCTCTCCAGGACAACATAAAATCTGGGGCTCTGTGCTTTCTTTCGTTCTGAACAAGTGTTACTGTTTTCTGCACAAAAGAGATTCTGCGAAGTAATGTGAACACTTCTGCTTCCCAGGCACAGAGAAGGTGCTAGCAGGGAATTCTCTGCCTGCCTTTCCCCAGTGCTCTGCAAGCTCTCCAGGACAACAGCAAATCTGGGGCTCTGTGCTTTCTTTCGTTCTGAACAAGTGTTACTGTTTTCTGCACAAAAGCAATTCTGCGAACCAATGTGAACAGGCACAGAGAAGGTTCTAGCAGGGAATTCTCTGCCTGCCTTTCCCCAGTGCTCTGCAAGCTCTCCAGGACAACATAAAATCTGGGGCTCTGTGCTTTCTCTCATTCTGAACCAGTCTTACTCTTTTCTGCACAAGAGCGATTCTGCGAAGCAATGGGAACACTTCTGCTTCCCAGGCACAGAGAAGGTGCTAGCAGGGAATTCTCTGCCTGCCTTTCCCCAGTGCTCTGCAAGCTCTCCAGGACAACAGCAAATCTGGGGCTCTGTGCTTTCTTTCGTTCTGAACAAGTGTTACTGTTTTCTGCACAAAAGCGATTCTGCGAAGCAATGTGAACACTTCTGCTTCCCAGGCACAGAGAAGGTGCTAGCAGGGAATTCTCTGCCTGCCTTTCCCCAGTGCTCTGCAAGCTCTCCAGGACAACAGCAAATCTGGGGCTCTGTGCTTTCTTTCGTTCTGAACTAGTATTACTGTTTTCTGCACAAAAGCGATTCTGCGAACCAATGTGAACAGGCACAGAGAAGGTTCTAGCAGGGAATTCTCTGCCTGCCTTTCCCCAGTGCTCTGCAAGCTCTCCAGGACAACATAAAATCTGGGGCTCTGTGCTTTCTTTCGTTCTGAACAAGTGTTACTGTTTTCTGCACAAAAGCGATTCTGCGAAGCAAGGTGAACACTTCTGCTTCCCAGGCACAGAGAAGGTGCTAGCAGGGAATTCTCTGCCTGCCTTTCCCCAGTGCTCTGCAAGCTCTCCAGGACAACAGCAAATCTGGGGCTCTGTGCTTTCTTTCGTTCTGAACCAGTCTTACTGTTTTCTGCACAAAAGCGATTCTGCGAAGCAATGTGAACAGGCACAGAGAAGGTGCTAGCAGGGAATTCTCTGCCTGCCTTTCCCCAGTGCTCTGCAAGCTCTCCAGGACAACAGCAATTCTGGGGCTCTGTGCTTTCTTTCGTTCTGAACAAGTGTTACTGTTTTCTGCACAAAAGCGATTCTGCGAAGCAATGTGAACACTTCTGCTTCCCAGGCACAGAGAAGGTGCTAGCAGGGAATTCTCTGCCTGCCTTTCCCCAGTGCTCTGCAAGCTCTCCAGGACAACAGCAAATCTGGGGCTCTGTGCTTTCTTTCGTTCTGAACAAGTGTTACTGTTTTCTGCACAAAAGCGATTCTGCGAAGCAACGTGAACACTTCTGCTTCCCAGGCACAGAGAAGGTGCTAGCAGGGAATTCTCTGCCTGCCTTTCCCCAGTGCTCTGAAAGCTCTCCAGGACAACAGCAATTCTGGGGCTCTGTGCTTTCTTTCGTTCTGAACAAGTGTTACTGTTTTCTGCACAAAAGCGATTCTGCGAAGCAATGTGAACACTTCTGCTTCCCAGGCACAGAGAAGGTGCTAGCAGGGAATTCTCTGCCTGCCTTTCCCCAGTGCTCTGCAAGCTCTCCAGGACAACATAAAATCTGGGGCTCTGTGCTTTCTTTCGTTCTGAACAAGTGTTACTGTTTTCTGCACAAAAGCGATTCTGCGAAGCAATGTGAACACTTCTGCTTCCCAGGCACAGAGATGGTGCTAGCAGGGAATTCTCTGCCTGCCTTTCCCCAGTGCTCTGCAAGCTCTCCAGGACAACAGCAAATCTGGGGCTCTGTGCTTTCTTTCGTTCTGAACTAGTATTACTGTTTTCTGCACAAAAGTGATTCTGCGAACCAATGTGAACAGGCACAGAGAAGGTTCTAGCAGGGAATTCTCTGCCTGCCTTTCCCCAGTGCTCTGCAAGCTCTCCAGGACAACATAAAATCTGGGGCTCTGTGCTTTCTTTCGTTCTGAACAAGTGTTACTGTTTTCTGCACAAAAGTGATTCTGCGAAGCAATGTGAACAGGCACAGAGAAGGTGCTAGCAGGGAATTCTCTGCCTGCCTTTCCCCAGTGCTCTGC
Organism: Strix uralensis; assembly: GCF_047716275.1. Taxonomy (NCBI): domain Eukaryota; kingdom Metazoa; phylum Chordata; class Aves; order Strigiformes; family Strigidae; genus Strix; species Strix uralensis. The sequence goes on along the minus strand of NC_134001.1, from coordinate 2,074,095 downwards.
AAGCTCTCCAGGACAACAGCAAATCTGGGGCTCTGTGCTTTCTTTCGTTCTGAACCAGTGTTACTGTTTTCTGAACAAAAGCGATTCTGCGAAGCAAGGTGAACACTTCTGCTTCCCAGGCACAGAGAAGGCGCTAGCAGGGAATTCTCTGCCTGCCTTTCCCCAGTGCTCTGCAAGCTCTCCAGGACAACATAAAATCTGGGGCTCTGTGCTTTCTTTCGTTCTGAACAAGTGTTACTGTTTTCTGCACAAAAGCGATTCTGCGAAGCAATGTGAACACTTCTGCTTCCCAGGCACAGAGAAGGTGCTAGCAGGGAATTCTCTGCCTGCCTTTCCCCAGTGCTCTGCAAGCTCTCCAGGACAACAGCAAATCTGGGGCTCTGTGCTTTCTTTCGTTCTGAACCAGTGTTACTGTTTTCTGCACAAAAGCGATTCTGCGAAGCAATGTGAACAGGCACAGAGAAGGTGCTAGCAGGGAATTCTCTGCCTGCCTTTCCCCAGTGCTCTGCAAGCTCTCCAGGACAACATAAAATCTGGGGCTCTGTGCTTTCTTTCGTTCTGAACCAGTATTACTGTTTTCTGCACAAAAGCGATTCTGCGAAGCAATGTGAACACTTCTGCTTCCCAGGCACAGAGAAGGTGCTAGCAGGGAATTCTCTGCCTGCCTTTCCCCAGTGCTCTGCAAGCTCTTCAGGACAACATAAAATCTGGGGCTCTGTGCTTTCTTTCGTTCTGAACCAGTCTTACTGTTTTCTGCACAAAAGCGATTCTGCGAAGCAATGCGAACACTTCTGCTTCCCAGGCACAGAGAAGGTGCTAGCAGGGAATTCTCTGCCTGCCTTTCCCCAGTGCTCTGCAAGCTCTCCAGGACAACATAAAATCTGGGGCTCTGTGCTTTCTTTCGTTCTGAACCAGTATTACTGTTTTCTGCACAAAAGCGATTCTGCGAAGCAATGTGAACACTTCTGCTTCCCAGGCACAGAGAAGGTGCTAGCAGGGAATTCTCTGCCTGCCTTTCCCCAGTGCTCTGCAAGCTCTCCAGGACAACAGCAAATCTGGGGCTCTGTGCTTTCTTTCGTTCTGAACCAGTGTTACTGTTTTCTGCACAAAAGCGATTCTGCGAAGCAATGTGAACAGGCACAGAGAAGGTGCTAGCAGGGAATTCTCTGCCTGCCTTTCCCCAGTGCTCTGCAAGCTCTCCAGGACAACATAAAATCTGGGGCTCTGTGCTTTCTTTCGTTCTGAACCAGTATTACTGTTTTCTGCACAAAAGCGATTCTGCGAAGCAATGTGAACACTTCTGCTTCCCAGTTACAGAGAAGGTGCTAGCAGGGAATTCTCTGCCTGCCTTTCCCCAGTGCTCTGCAAGCTCTTCAGGACAACATAAAATCTGGGGCTCTGTGCTTTCTTTCGTTCTGAACCAGTATTACTGTTTTCTGCACAAAAGCGATTCTGCGAAGCAATGTGAACACTTCTGCTTCCCAGGCACAGAGAAGGTGCTAGCAGAGAATTCTCTGCCTGCCTTTCCCCAGTGCTCTGCAAGCTCTCCAGGACAACATAAAATCTGGGGCTCTGTGCTTTCTTTCGTTCTGAACCAGTATTACTGTTTTCTGCACAAAAGCGATTCTGCGAAGCAATGTGAACACTTCTGCTTCCCAGGCACAGAGAAGGTGCTAGCAGGGAATTCTCTGCCTGCCTTTCCCCAGTGCTCTGCAAGCTCTCCAGGACAATATAAAATCTGGCGCTCTGTGCTTTCTTTCGTTCTGAACAAGTGTTACTGTTTTCTGCACAAAAGCGATTCTGCGAAGCAATGTGAACACTTCTGCTTCCCAGGCACAGAGAAGGTGCTAGCAGGGAATTCTCTGCCTGCCTTTCCCCAGTGCTCTGCAAGCTCTCCAGGACAACATAAAATCTGGCGCTCTGTGCTTTCTTTCGTTCTGAACAAGTGTTACTGTTTTCTGCACAAAAGCGATTCTACGAAGCAAGGTGAACACTTCTGCTTCCCAGGCACAGAGAAGGTGCTAGCAGGGAATTCTCTGCCTGCCTTTCCCCAGTGCTCTGCAAGCTCTCCAGGACAACATAAAATCTGGGGCTCTGTGCTTTCTTTCGTTCTGAACAAGTGTTACTGTTTTCTGCACAAAAGCGATTCTGCGAAGTAATGTGAACACGTCTGCTTCCCAGGCACAGAGAAGGTGCTAGCAGGGAATTCTCTGCCTGCCTTTCCCCAGTGCTCTGCAAGCTCTCCAGGACAACAGCAAATCTGGGGCTCTGTGCTTTCTTTCGTTCTGAACAAGTGTTATTGTTTTCTGCACAAAAGCGATTCTGCGAAGCAAGGTGAACACTTCTGCTTCCCAGGCACAGAGAAGGTGCTAGCAGGGAATTCTCTGCCTGCCTTTCCCCAGTGCTCTGCAAGCTCTCCAGGACAACAGCAATTCTGGGGCTCTGTGCTTTCTTTCGTTCTGAACAAGTGTTACTGTTTTCTGCACAAAAGCGATTCTGCGAAGCAATGTGAACACTTCTGCTTCCCAGGCACAGAGAAGGTGCTAGCAGGGAATTCTCTGCCTGCCTTTCCCCAGTGCTCTGCAAGCTCTCCAGGACAACAGCAAATCTGGGGCTCTGTGCTTTCTTTCGTTCTGAACAAGTGTTACTGTTTTCTGCACAAAAGCGATTCTGCGAAGCAATGTGAACACTTCTGCTTCCCAGGCACAGAGAAGGTGCTAGCAGGGAATTCTCTGCCTGCCTTTCCCCAGTGCTCTGCAAGCTCTCCAGGACAACAGCAAATCTGGGGCTCTGTGCTTTCTTTCGTTCTGAACTAGTATTACTGTTTTCTGCACAAAAGCGATTCTGCGAACCAATGTGAACAGGCACAGAGAAGGTTCTAGCAGGGAATTCTCTGCCTGCCTTTCCCCAGTGCTCTGCAAGCTCTCCAGGACAACATAAAATCTGGGGCTCTGTGCTTTCTTTCGTTCTGAACAAGTGTTACTGTTTTCTGCACAAAAGCGATTCTGCGAAGCAATGTGAACACTTCTGCTTCCCAGGCACAGAGAAGGTGCTAGCAGGGAATTCTCTGCCTGCCTTTCCCCAGTGCTCTGCAAGCTCTCCAGGAAAACAGCAAATCTGGGGCTCTGTGCTTTCTTTCGTTCTGAACCAGTCTTACTGTTTTCTGCACAAAAGCGATTCTGCGAAGCAATGTGAACAGGCACAGAGAAGGTGCTAGCAGGGAATTCTCTGCCTGCCTTTCCCCAGTGCTCTGCAAGCTCTCCAGGACAACATAAAATCTGGGGCTCTGTGCTTTCTTTCGTTCTGAACCAGTATTACTGTTTTCTGCACAAAAGCGATTCTGCGAAGCAATGTGAACACTTCTGCTTCCCAGGCACAGAGAAGGTGCTAGCAGGGAATTCTCTGCCTGCCTTTCCCCAGTGCTCTGCAAGCTCTCCAGGACAACAGCAAATCTGGGGCTCTGTGCTTTCTTTCGTTCTGAACCAGTGTTACTGTTTTCTGCACAAAAGCGATTCTGCGAAGCAATGTGAACACTTCTGCTTCCCAGGCACAGAGAAGGTGCTAGCAGGGAATTCTCTGCCTGCCTTTCCCCAGTGCTCTGCAAGCTCTCCAGGACAACAGCAAATCTGGCGCTCTGTGCTTTCTTTCGTTCTGAACAAGTGTTACTGTTTTCTGCACAAAAGCGATTCTGCGAAGCAAGGTGAACACTTCTGCTTCCCAGGCACAGAGAAGGTGCTAGCAGGGAATTCTCTGCCTGCCTTTCCCCAGTGCTCTGCAAGCTCTCCAGGACAACAGCAAATCTGGGGCTATGTGCTTTCTTTCGTTCTGAACAAGTGTTACTGTTTTCTGCACAAAAGCGATTCTACGAAGCAAGGGGAACACTTCTGCTTCCCAGGCACAGAGAAGGTGCTAGCAGGGAATTCTCTGCCTGCCTTTCCCCAGTGCTCTGCAAGCTCTCCAGGACAACAGCAAATCTGGGGCTCTGTGCTTTCTTTCGTTCTGAACAAGTGTTACTGTTTTCTGCACAAAAGCGATTCTGCGAAGCAATGTGAACACTTCTGCTTCCCAGGCACAGAGAAGGTGCAAGCAGGGAATTCTCTGCCTGCCTTTCCCCAGTGCTCTGCAAGCTCTCCAGGACAACAGCAAATCTGGGGCTCTGTGCTTTCTTTCGTTCTGAACAAGTGTTACTGTTTTCTGCACAAAAGCGATTCTGCGAAGCAATGTGAACACTTCTGCTTCCCAGGCACAGAGAAGGTGCTAGCAGGGAATTCTCTGCCTGCCTTTCCCCAGTGCTCTGCAAGCTCTCCAGGACAATATAAAATCTGGCGCTCTGTGCTTTCTTTCGTTCTGAACAAGTGTTACTGTTTTCTGCACAAAAGCGATTCTGCGAAGCAATGTGAACACTTCTGCTTCCCAGGCACAGAGAAGGTGCTAGCAGGGAATTCTCTGCCTGCCTTTCCCCAGTGCTCTGCAAGCTCTCCAGGACAACAGCAAATCTGGGGCTCTGTGCTTTCTTTCGTTCTGAACCAGTGTTACTGTTTTCTGCACAAAAGCGATTCTGCGAAGCAATGTGAACACTTCTGCTTCCCAGGCACAGAGAAGGTGCTAGCAGGGAATTCTCTGCCTGCCTTTCCCCAGTGCTCTGCAAGCTCTCCAGGACAACAGCAAATCTGGGGCTCTGTGCTTTCTTTCGTTCTGAACCAGTGTTACTGTTTTCTGAACAAAAGCGATTCTGCGAAGCAAGGTGAACACTTCTGCTTCCCAGGCACAGAGAAGGCGCTAGCAGGGAATTCTCTGCCTGCCTTTCCCCAGTGCTCTGCAAGCTCTCCAGGACAACATAAAATCTGGGGCTCTGTGCTTTCTTTCGTTCTGAACAAGTGTTACTGTTTTCTGCACAAAAGCGATTCTGCGAAGCAATGTGAACACTTCTGCTTCCCAGGCACAGAGAAGGTGCTAGCAGGGAATTCTCTGCCTGCCTTTCCCCAGTGCTCTGCAAGCTCTCCAGGACAACAGCAAATCTGGGGCTCTGTGTTTTCTTTCGTTCTGAACCAGTGTTACTGTTTTCTGCACAAAAGCGATTCTGCGAAGCAATGTGAACAGGCACAGAGAAGGTGCTAGCAGGGAATTCTCTGCCTGCCTTTCCCCAGTGCTCTGCAAGCTCTTCAGGACAACATAAAATCTGGGGCTCTGTGCTTTCTTTCGTTCTGAACCAGTCTTACTGTTTTCTGCACAAAAGCGATTCTGCGAAGCAATGCGAACACTTCTGCTTCCCAGGCACAGAGAAGGTGCTAGCAGGGAATTCTCTGCCTGCCTTTCCCCAGTGCTCTGCAAGCTCTCCAGGACAACAGCAAATCTGGGGCTCTGTGCTTTCTTTCGTTCTGAACAAGTGTTACTGTTTTCTGCACAAAAGCGATTCTGCGAAGCAATGTGAACACTTCTGCTTCCCAGGCACAGAGAAGGTGCTAGCAGGGAATTCTCTGCCTGCCTTTCCCCAGTGCTCTGCAAGCTCTCCAGGACAACAGCAAATCTGGGGCTCTGTGCTTTCTTTCGTTCTGAACCAGTGTTACTGTTTTCTGCACAAAAGCGATTCTGCGAAGCAATGTGAACAGGCACAGAGAAGGTGCTAGCAGGGAATTCTCTGCCTGCCTTTCCCCAGTGCTCTGCAAGCTCTCCAGGACAACATAAAATCTGGGGCTCTGTGCTTTCTTTCGTTCTGAACCAGTATTACTGTTTTCTGCACAAAAGCGATTCTGCGAAGCAATGTGAACACTTCTGCTTCCCAGTTACAGAGAAGGTGCTAGCAGGGAATTCTCTGCCTGCCTTTCCCCAGTGCTCTGCAAGCTCTTCAGGACAACATAAAATCTGGGGCTCTGTGCTTTCTTTCGTTCTGAACCAGTATTACTGTTTTCTGCACAAAAGCGATTCTGCGAAGCAATGTGAACACTTCTGCTTCCCAGGCACAGAGAAGGTGCTAGCAGAGAATTCTCTGCCTGCCTTTCCCCAGTGCTCTGCAAGCTCTCCAGGACAACATAAAATCTGGGGCTCTGTGCTTTCTTTCGTTCTGAACCAGTATTACTGTTTTCTGCACAAAAGCGATTCTGCGAAGCAATGTGAACACTTCTGCTTCCCAGGCACAGAGAAGGTGCTAGCAGGGAATTCTCTGCCTGCCTTTCCCCAGTGCTCTGCAAGCTCTCCAGGACAATATAAAATCTGGCGCTCTGTGCTTTCTTTCGTTCTGAACAAGTGTTACTGTTTTCTGCACAAAAGCGATTCTGCGAAGCAATGTGAACACTTCTGCTTCCCAGGCACAGAGAAGGTGCTAGCAGGGAATTCTCTGCCTGCCTTTCCCCAGTGCTCTGCAAGCTCTCCAGGACAACATAAAATCTGGCGCTCTGTGCTTTCTTTCGTTCTGAACAAGTGTTACTGTTTTCTGCACAAAAGCGATTCTACGAAGCAAGGTGAACACTTCTGCTTCCCAGGCACAGAGAAGGTGCTAGCAGGGAATTCTCTGCCTGCCTTTCCCCAGTGCTCTGCAAGCTCTCCAGGACAACATAAAATCTGGGGCTCTGTGCTTTCTTTCGTTCTGAACAAGTGTTACTGTTTTCTGCACAAAAGCGATTCTGCGAAGTAATGTGAACACGTCTGCTTCCCAGGCACAGAGAAGGTGCTAGCAGGGAATTCTCTGCCTGCCTTTCCCCAGTGCTCTGCAAGCTCTCCAGGACAACAGCAAATCTGGGGCTCTGTGCTTTCTTTCGTTCTGAACAAGTGTTATTGTTTTCTGCACAAAAGCGATTCTGCGAAGCAAGGTGAACACTTCTGCTTCCCAGGCACAGAGAAGGTGCTAGCAGGGAATTCTCTGCCTGCCTTTCCCCAGTGCTCTGCAAGCTCTCCAGGACAACAGCAATTCTGGGGCTCTGTGCTTTCTTTCGTTCTGAACAAGTGTTACTGTTTTCTGCACAAAAGCGATTCTGCGAAGCAATGTGAACACTTCTGCTTCCCAGGCACAGAGAAGGTGCTAGCAGGGAATTCTCTGCCTGCCTTTCCCCAGTGCTCTGCAAGCTCTCCAGGACAACATAAAATCTGGGGCTCTGTGCTTTCTTTCGTTCTGAACAAGTGTTACTGTTTTCTGCACAAAAGCGATTCTGCGAAGCAATGTGAACACTTCTGCTTCCCAGGCACAGAGAAGGTGCTAGCAGGGAATTCTCTGCCTGCCTTTCCCCAGTGCTCTGCAAGCTCTCCAGGACAACAGCAAATCTGGGGCTCTGTGCTTTCTTTCGTTCTGAACTAGTATTACTGTTTTCTGAACAAAAGCGATTCTGCGAACCAATGTGAACAGGCACAGAGAAGGTTCTAGCAGGGAATTCTCTGCCTGCCTTTCCCCAGTGCTCTGCAAGCTCTCCAGGACAACATAAAATCTGGGGCTCTGTGCTTTCTTTCGTTCTGAACAAGTGTTACTGTTTTCTGCACAAAAGCGATTCTGCGAAGCAATGTGAACACTTCTGCTTCCCAGGCACAGAGAAGGTGCTAGCAGGGAATTCTCTGCCTGCCTTTCCCCAGTGCTCTGCAAGCTCTCCAGGAAAACAGCAAATCTGGGGCTCTGTGCTTTCTTTCGTTCTGAACCAGTCTTACTGTTTTCTGCACAAAAGCGATTCTGCGAAGCAATGTGAACAGGCACAGAGAAGGTGCTAGCAGGGAATTCTCTGCCTGCCTTTCCCCAGTGCTCTGCAAGCTCTCCAGGACAACATAAAATCTGGGGCTCTGTGCTTTCTTTCGTTCTGAACCAGTATTACTGTTTTCTGCACAAAAGCGATTCTGCGAAGCAATGTGAACACTTCTGCTTCCCAGGCACAGAGAAGGTGCTAGCAGGGAATTCTCTGCCTGCCTTTCCCCAGTGCTCTGCAAGCTCTCCAGGACAACAGCAAATCTGGGGCTCTGTGCTTTCTTTCGTTCTGAACCAGTGTTACTGTTTTCTGCACAAAAGCGATTCTGCGAAGCAATGTGAACACTTCTGCTTCCCAGGCACAGAGAAGGTGCTAGCAGGGAATTCTCTGCCTGCCTTTCCCCAGTGCTCTGCAAGCTCTCCAGGACAACAGCAAATCTGGGGCTCTGTGCTTTCTTTCGTTCTGAACAAGTGTTACTGTTTTCTGCACAAAAGCGATTCTGCGAAGCAAGGTGAACACTTCTGCTTCCCAGGCACAGAGAAGGTGCTAGCAGGGAATTCTCTGCCTGCCTTTCCCCAGTGCTCTGCAAGCTCTCCAGGACAACAGCAAATCTGGGGCTATGTGCTTTCTTTCGTTCTGAACAAGTGTTACTGTTTTCTGCACAAAAGCGATTCTACGAAGCAAGGGGAACACTTCTGCTTCCCAGGCACAGAGAAGGTGCTAGCAGGGAATTCTCTGCCTGCCTTTCCCCAGTGCTCTGCAAGCTCTCCAGGACAATATAAAATCTGGCGCTCTGTGCTTTCTTTCGTTCTGAACCAGTGTAACTGTTTTCTGCACAAAAGCGATTCTGCGAAGCAATGTGAACACTTCTGCTTCCCAGGCACAGAGAAGGTGCAAGCAGGGAATTCTCTGCCTGCCTTTCCCCAGTGCTCTGCAAGCTCTCCAGGACAACAGCAAATCTGGGGCTCTGTGCTTTCTTTCGTTCTGAACAAGTGTTACTGTTTTCTGCACAAAAGCGATTCTGCGAAGCAATGTGAACACTTCTGCTTCCCAGGCACAGAGAAGGTGCTAGCAGGGAATTCTCTGCCTGCCTTTCCCCAGTGCTCTGCAAGCTCTCCAGGACAATATAAAATCTGGCGCTCTGTGCTTTCTTTCGTTCTGAACAAGTGTTACTGTTTTCTGCACAAAAGCGATTCTGCGAAGCAATGTGAACACTTCTGCTTCCCAGGCACAGAGAAGGTGCTAGCAGGGAATTCTCTGCCTGCCTTTCCCCAGTGCTCTGCAAGCTCTCCAGGACAACAGCAAATCTGGGGCTCTGTGCTTTCTTTCGTTCTGAACCAGTGTTACTGTTTTCTGCACAAAAGCGATTCTGCGAAGCAATGTGAACACTTCTGCTTCCCAGGCACAGAGAAGGTGCTAGCAGGGAATTCTCTGCCTGCCTTTCCCCAGTGCTCTGCAAGCTCTCCAGGACAACAGCAAATCTGGGGCTCTGTGCTTTCTTTCGTTCTGAACCAGTGTTACTGTTTTCTGAACAAAAGCGATTCTGCGAAGCAAGGTGAACACTTCTGCTTCCCAGGCACAGAGAAGGCGCTAGCAGGGAATTCTCTGCCTGCCTTTCCCCAGTGCTCTGCAAGCTCTCCAGGACAACAGCAAATCTGGGGCTCTGTGTTTTCTTTCGTTCTGAACCAGTGTTACTGTTTTCTGCACAAAAGCGATTCTGCGAAGCAATGTGAACAGGCACAGAGAAGGTGCTAGCAGGGAATTCTCTGCCTGCCTTTCCCCAGTGCTCTGCAAGCTCTCCAGGACAACATAAAATCTGGGGCTCTGTGCTTTCTTTCGTTCTGAACCAGTATTACTGTTTTCTGCACAAAAGCGATTCTGCGAAACAATGTGAACAGGCACAGAGAAGGTGCTAGCAGGGAATTCTCTGCCTGCCTTTCCCCAGTGCTCTGCAAGCTCTCCAGGACAACAGCAAATCTGGGGCTCTGTGCTTTCTTTCGTTCTGAACAAGTGTTACTGTTTTCTGCACAAAAGCGATTCTGCGAAGCAATGTGAACACTTCTGCTTCCCAGGCACAGAGAAGGTGCTAGCAGGGAATTCTCTGCCTGCCTTTCCCCAGTGCTCTGCAAGCTCTCCAGGACAACAGCAAATCTGGGGCTCTGTGCTTTCTTTCGTTCTGAACCAGTGTTACTGTTTTCTGCACAAAAGCGATTCTGCGAAGCAATGTGAACAGGCACAGAGAAGGTGCTAGCAGGGAATTCTCTGCCTGCCTTTCCCCAGTGCTCTGCAAGCTCTCCAGGACAACATAAAATCTGGGGCTCTGTGCTTTCTTTCGTTCTGAACCAGTATTACTGTTTTCTGCACAAAAGCGATTCTGCGAAGCAATGTGAACACTTCTGCTTCCCAGTTACAGAGAAGGTGCTAGCAGGGAATTCTCTGCCTGCCTTTCCCCAGTGCTCTGCAAGCTCTTCAGGACAACATAAAATCTGGGGCTCTGTGCTTTCTTTCGTTCTGAACCAGTATTACTGTTTTCTGCACAAAAGCGATTCTGCGAAGCAATGTGAACACTTCTGCTTCCCAGGCACAGAGAAGGTGCTAGCAGAGAATTCTCTGCCTGCCTTTCCCCAGTGCTCTGCAAGCTCTCCAGGACAACATAAAATCTGGGGCTCTGTGCTTTCTTTCGTTCTGAACAAGTGTTACAGTTTTCTGCACAAAAGCGATTCTGCGAAGCAATGTGAACACTTCTGCTTCCCAGGCACAGAGAAGGTGCTAGCAGGGAATTCTCTGCCTGCCTTTCCCCAGTGCTCTGCAAGCTCTCCAGGACAATATAAAATCTGGCGCTCTGTGCTTTCTTTCGTTCTGAACAAGTGTTACTGTTTTCTGCACAAAAGCGATTCTGCGAAGCAATGTGAACACTTCTGCTTCCCAGGCACAGAGAAGGTGCTAGCAGGGAATTCTCTGCCTGCCTTTCCCCAGTGCTCTGCAAGCTCTCCAGGACAACATAAAATCTGGCGCTCTGTGCTTTCTTTCGTTCTGAACAAGTGTTACTGTTTTCTGCACAAAAGCGATTCTACGAAGCAAGGTGAACACTTCTGCTTCCCAGGCACAGAGAAGGTGCTAGCAGGGAATTCTCTGCCTGCCTTTCCCCAGTGCTCTGCAAGCTCTCCAGGACAACATAAAATCTGGGGCTCTGTGCTTTCTTTCGTTCTGAACAAGTGTTACTGTTTTCTGCACAAAAGCGATTCTGCGAACCAATGTGAACACGTCTGCTTCCCAGGCACAGAGAAGGTGCTAGCAGGGAATTCTCTGCCTGCCTTTCCCCAGTGCTCTGCAAGCTCTCCAGGACAACAGCAAATCTGGGGCTCTGTGCTTTCTTTCGTTCTGAACAAGTGTTATTGTTTTCTGCACAAAAGCGATTCTGCGAAGCAAGGTGAACACTTCTGCTTCCCAGGCACAGAGAAGGTGCTAGCAGGGAATTCTCTGCCTGCCTTTCCCCAGTGCTCTGCAAGCTCTCCAGGACAACAGCAATTCTGGGGCTCTGTGCTTTCTTTCGTTCTGAACAAGTGTTACTGTTTTCTGCACAAAAGCGATTCTGCGAAGCAATGTGAACACTTCTGCTTCCCAGGCACAGAGAAGGTGCTAGCAGGGAATTCTCTGCCTGCCTTTCCCCAGTGCTCTGCAAGCTCTCCAGGACAACATAAAATCTGGGGCTCTGTGCTTTCTTTCGTTCTGAACAAGTGTTACTGTTTTCTGCACAAAAGCGATTCTGCGAAGCAATGTGAACACTTCTGCTTCCCAGGCACAGAGAAGGTGCTAGCAGGGAATTCTCTGCCTGCCTTTCCCCAGTGCTCTGCAAGCTCTCCAGGACAACAGCAAATCTGGGGCTCTGTGCTTTCTTTCGTTCTGAACTAGTATTACTGTTTTCTGCACAAAAGCGATTCTGCGAACCAATGTGAACAGGCACAGAGAAGGTTCTAGCAGGGAATTCTCTGCCTGCCTTTCCCCAGTGCTCTGCAAGCTCTCCAGGACAACATAAAATCTGGGGCTCTGTGCTTTCTTTCGTTCTGAACAAGTGTTACTGTTTTCTGCACAAAAGCGATTCTGCGAAGCAATGTGAACACTTCTGCTTCCCAGGCACAGAGAAGGTGCTAGCAGGGAATTCTCTGCCTGCCTTTCCCCAGTGCTCTGCAAGCTCTCCAGGAAAACAGCAAATCTGGGGCTCTGTGCTTTCTTTCGTTCTGAACCAGTCTTACTGTTTTCTGCACAAAAGCGATTCTGCGAAGCAATGTGAACAGGCACAGAGAAGGTGCTAGCAGGGAATTCTCTGCCTGCCTTTCCCCAGTGCTCTGCAAGCTCTCCAGGACAACATAAAATCTGGGGCTCTGTGCTTTCTTTCGTTCTGAACCAGTATTACTGTTTTCTGCACAAAAGCGATTCTGCGAAGCAATGTGAACACTTCTGCTTCCCAGGCACAGAGAAGGTGCTAGCAGGGAATTCTCTGCCTGCCTTTCCCCAGTGCTCTGCAAGCTCTCCAGGACAATATAAAATCTGGCGCTCTGTGCTTTCTTTCGTTCTGAACAAGTGTTACTGTTTTCTGCACAAAAGCGATTCTGCGAAGCAATGTGAACACTTCTGCTTCCCAGGCACAGAGAAGGTGCTAGCAGGGAATTCTCTGCCTGCCTTTCCCCAGTGCTCTGCAAGCTCTCCAGGACAACAGCAAATCTGGGGCTCTGTGCTTTCTTTCGTTCTGAACAAGTGTTACTGTTTTCTGCACAAAAGCGATTCTGCGAAGCAAGGTGAACACTTCTGCTTCCCAGGCACAGAGAAGGTGCTAGCAGGGAATTCTCTGCCTGCCTTTCCCCAGTGCTCTGCAAGCTCTCCAGGACAACAGCAAATCTGGGGCTATGTGCTTTCTTTCGTTCTGAACAAGTGTTACTGTTTTCTGCACAAAAGCGATTCTACGAAGCAAGGGGAACACTTCTGCTTCCCAGGCACAGAGAAGGTGCTAGCAGGGAATTCTCTGCCTGCCTTTCCCCAGTGCTCTGCAAGCTCTCCAGGACAACAGCAAATCTGGGGCTCTGTGCTTTCTTTCGTTCTGAACAAGTGTTACTGTTTTCTGCACAAAAGCGATTCTGCGAAGCAATGTGAACACTTCTGCTTCCCAGGCACAGAGAAGGTGCTAGCAGGGAATTCTCTGCCTGCCTTTCCCCAGTGCTCTGCAAGCTCTCCAGGACAACAGCAAATCTGGGGCTCTGTGCTTTCTTTCGTTCTGAACAAGTGTTACTGTTTTCTGCACAAAAGCGATTCTGCGAAGCAATGTGAACACTTCTGCTTCCCAGGCACAGAGAAGGTGCTAGCAGGGAATTCTCTGCCTGCCTTTCCCCAGTGCTCTGCAAGCTCTCCAGGACAATATAAAATCTGGCGCTCTGTGCTTTCTTTCGTTCTGAACAAGTGTTACTGTTTTCTGCACAAAAGCGATTCTGCGAAGCAATGTGAACACTTCTGCTTCCCAGGCACAGAGAAGGTGCTAGCAGGGAATTCTCTGCCTGCCTTTCCCCAGTGCTCTGCAAGCTCTCCAGGACAACAGCAAATCTGGGGCTCTGTGCTTTCTTTCGTTCTGAACCAGTGTTACTGTTTTCTGCACAAAAGCGATTCTGCGAAGCAATGTGAACACTTCTGCTTCCCAGGCACAGAGAAGGTGCTAGCAGGGAATTCTCTGCCTGCCTTTCCCCAGTGCTCTGCAAGCTCTCCAGGACAATATAAAATCTGGCGCTCTGTGCTTTCTTTCGTTCTGAACAAGTGTTACTGTTTTCTGCACAAAAGCGATTCTGCGAAGCAATGTGAACACTTCTGCTTCCCAGGCACAGAGAAGGTGCTAGCAGGGAATTCTCTGCCTGCCTTTCCCCAGTGCTCTGCAAGCTCTCCAGGACAACAGCAAATCTGGCGCTCTGTGCTTTCTTTCGTTCTGAACAAGTGTTACTGTTTTCTGCACAAAAGCGATTCTGCGAAGCAAGGTGAACACTTCTGCTTCCCAGGCACAGAGAAGGTGCTAGCAGGGAATTCTCTGCCTGCCTTTCCCCAGTGCTCTGCAGGCTCTCCAGGACAACAGCAAATCTGGGGCTATGTGCTTTCTTTCGTTCTGAACAAGTGTTACTGTTTTCTGCACAAAAGCGATTCTACGAAGCAAGGGGAACACTTCTGCTTCCCAGGC